>NW_022437074.1:2608288-2624957 GCF_009761245.1 Sapajus apella
AAATTCCATTTGACCCAGCAATCCCATTACTGGGTATATATCCAAAGGATTATAAATCATTCTACTATAAGGACATGTGCACACGAATGTTCATTGCAGAACTGTTTACAATAGCAAAGACCTGGAACCAACCCAAATGCTCATCGACGATAGACTGGATAGGGAAAATGTGGCACATATACACCATGGAATATTATGCAGCCATCAAAAATGATGACTTTGTGATGGTTGAACCTGGAAACTATCATTCTCAGCAAACTGACACAACAGCAGAAGATCAAACACCGCATGTTCTCACTCATAGGCTGGTGTTGAACAATGAGAACACATGGACACAAGGAGGGGAGCACTACACACTGGGGTCAGTTGGGGGGAAATAGGGGAGGGACGGTGGGGGGTGGGGAATTCTGAGAGATAGCAAGGGGAGAGATGCCAGATATAGGTGATGGGGAGGAAGGCAGCAAATCACACTGCCACGTGTGTACCTATGCAACAATCCTGCATGTTCTTCACATGTACCCCAAAACCTAAAATGCAATTAAAAAAAAGGAAATTCCTTAATCAAACCTTAGGATACAACACAAGGTTATCTAATCTGGAATAGAATGAGGCAAAGCAATATCTTCATGGAAGCTAAAAACTTTTTAGTTTTTACCTTCATCTTTCTAAGAAAGGAACTATGGGAGAAGTTGAAGGCATCTGTGGCAGCATAAGCAGAAGAGAAAGAAAAGTTCACTATTTATCATTTCAAATATTGTGTCTTGAACACATGACCTTCTTATAAACTCTGGTATAATGCAGCATATTCCAGATGTGCCTGGCTGATTTCTAATTCCCACTCATTTGCCTCCCTCCAGACAGACTGAATCTGACTCTCAGGGCAGCAGCCTGGGCATGCACCTAAGCACCTGAGAGGATTCCCATGCTCAGGTAGATTGGGTAACACCAGCATGGAGAAGGGGCATGAGATGAGGAGACTAAGGATGGGTATTACAGTGGGCCCAAGAGCCTGAGGATGCTGGCAGTTTACCTTGTCCCTCCACCTAAGTTTCTTATCCACAAATGAGCTCCTTGTCCATGCTTTCTGCCAAAAGGCTGTGAACTCTAAGAAAGCAGGAACTGTGTCTGCCTTTTCACTACATTATTCTCCCCTTCATTTGGCAAGTTTTCATCAAGGACCTGTCAGATGGATGGATGGAAGGATGGATGGATGGATGGAAAGATGGATGGATGGATGGATGCATGATGAATTCATGGGTGAATTAGTGGCACAACACATCAGATGTCTACATGCATGAGAACTGAAACATCTCATGGATGAGCATAATGGTGTCTGATATTCAGAAGTATGTCCCACTAAACCCTAGCTGAACTCACACAAGAGCCCTGTGGAAGTCAGTGCTCTCACCACAGGGTAGGTAGGAGCCAAAGTGAGCAAAATGCAAGTCACTCAAATAGTCCCATAAGAACAAAAGTGAGACTTGTCATAATTTACACTGGTACACTTTGGACTTAGCTATAACTTGATTCAAGAAAAAACAATGATGACATGAGAAGAAGAAAGAAAAATAGTGAATAACACAAAATATGTTAGCAAATATTATTATTTTAGGGTCTTTGTTTGAGTCAAAATATATAGGAACTCTCAGAATCAGCACAGTTCCTGGCACTTTCCATCCATGGTACACCAAAAAAGAGCCAGAGAAAATATTTCACCTTCTACTTCTCCTCAGAGGGAGAGAGAGCAAAATCCAGGGCAAAGAATTGCCCTGTTTTCCAGACAGGCTCAGCAGACAGTTCCACAGACAGGAATATGGAATGAGAAGAATCCAGGGAGGCCTTGTGGGTCCGTGGCCAGGCTGAGGCTCTCAGAAGCAGCAGGGCATGTTGCTGAATGGGCTCCAGGGCAGCGGTCTTTGCCTACTAGGTGGCATCTTTGGCTAAATTATGCATCCCATAGTTCTTCTATACCATCTGGGAGAAGTAGGTTGATGATTTACTTTATCACTGGGTTGTTGCAGGCATTAAATAAGTTAATGTGTATAAAGTGCCAGGCATGTAATATGGGCTTGATTGGTATCATTCTTGTCAGATTTTTATTTTTTTAAGGAGTGCAGTGGCGTAATCTTGACTCACTGCAATCTCTATCTCTCAGGTTGAGTTGGAGTGCGATTCTCCTGAGTAGCTGGAATTACAGGCATGCACCACCAAGCCCATTTTTTTTTTTTTTTTTTTTAGTTGGAGTCTCGCTCTGTGGCCCAGGCTGAAGTACAGTGGTGTGATCTTGGCTCATTGCAACCTCCACCTCCTGGGTTCAAGCGATTCTCCTGCCTAGCCTCCCAAGTAGCTGGGATTAGAGGCATGTGCCATCATGCCTGGCTAATTTTGTATTTTTAGTAGAGACAGGGCTTTACCATATTGGTTAGGCTGGTCTGGAACTCCTGATCTCAGATGATCTACCTGCTTCAGCCTCCCAAAGTGCTGAGATTACAAGCATAAGCCACTGTGCCTGACCTAACTTTTGTATTTTTAGTAAAGACAGGGTTTCACCCTGTTGGCCAGGCTGATCTCAAACTCCTGACCTCAAATTATCCCCCCGCCTTGGTATTCCAAAGTGCTGGGATTACAGGTGTTAGCCACTGTGCTCGGTGTCAGATATTTTATGCATGAGAGCCTTTTTTACATGCTGGAAACCCTGTAGGTTTAAAGCTGACATACCTTAGTTTAAAATAAAGCTGACATTATGAAGGCTATTTTGTATTTGGAAAATTGCTTAACCATTATTTTAAATAATAATGCTTAATACATAAGGTTTAAATTTGGAATAATGTAAAAGAAAACTCAGATATATAATGACAAGAGGTCCAACATTCTCCTCAGTGTATTTATTAGGTTTGTCTGTAGTTAATAGAAAATCCAGTGGTGAAAACAAGATAAAAGTTTAATAGGAGTTTACTAATCTCTAATATTAAACCCAGATTTAGCTGCCCAGGGTTAGTCTAAACAGCCACCTGTGAAGAGCTTTCAAAACCAACAATTTACTCCTGTCTGCAACAATAAAATACCAAGGAAAAGAAAAGGAGGTTGCTGGACAGGCAAACCTCTCTGAGACTTCCAAGGACTCCAGTGGAGGAGAGAAGTAGAGATGGAGGGAGCTGCTACTTTCTGGAGATGGCTCTTCACCTTCTGCTCTCAAGTCTTGCAGCTGATTCAATCCCCAATTCCCTTTTCATACCTGCCACTTGTCCTGTATATTTTGGACTACATGCCTTGCCCCTCCTAAGCCAAACAGAGAACAAACTCCCCACACTGCAAATTCAAAACTATTGTATCAGACCTTTGCTGAAGATTGGGACAAATGTAAGGTACTTGCATAAAAAAGAAGAAATAAAATCTAATGCAGACCTAATTATTCTTCAACTCATCAGTCCATACTGCTGGGAAATTCCTTACCCCTTCCTCTTCCTCTTATGTGCCTTGCTGCCATCTCTCTCACTCTGCTAAGACCCTCTTTCCGTTCTTTCTTTCCCACGTTCAGGGCCCCAATCTTCTCTATTTCTTGTCATAGTACTTTCAGGTAAGGTAAAATGTCTATGGCTAATCATACACAACAGAAACAAGGAAAATGCTGGCAAATATAAAGAAGAGGGTTCCAGAGAAGGTAGCTGCCACCCGGAGAAATGAAAGATTATTTAAAATATGATCTCTTAAGATAAACAGACCCATGTGGGAACATCCTTTTGCAAAGAGAGAACCCACAATAAATCTCAGGGGTTACAGCCAGCTTCCCTGTTTGGATAGGATGCAAGCTGTAGACTTTCTCAATTTATTCTGGCAAGAGGCGCTCGTGGGAGGAAACGGGCCAAGGCAGCCGAACTGGAAATGGTAGCCTGGGATGATGAAACTTTGTTTCTCTGTGGTCTACCTGGCTCCCTTTCACTGCTGCTTCCAGCCAAGTAGGGACTCCATTTTCCTCTTGCTCCTTCCCTGGCTTTTTTTTTTTTTTTTTTTTTGCTTTTTCCTGTGTTCTGCTTCCTTGACACTTTTCTTAGATGAGCCATTTTCACTGTAAATTGACAAGCTCTTTCTGTATTTTTGCTCCAGTGCCCAAGAGGGAGAAATTGAGTCCCACTTTCCTGAGGTTGTCTACTCCTATCCCATCTTATCAGGGGTATGGCAAGTGTGGCAGAGGGATGGAGGAGAGGAGACACCAGAGACAAAACCCCAAAACCTGTTCACTCAGGAAGTCAACAACAGAAGGAATACAGAGGAGAAAGCACCAGGAGGGCATAGCAGACATACCCTGAGATTTAAGAGGGGTTTGAGCAAAGTTGGATGTACAAATGACTCAACCCCACCATCACATGAAGGAGGCCACCATGTGAGCACAGGGCCTGGAATAGCCTTGTCCAATATATGATTGAATGAATGAATCAATTAATTAACAATCCTGAAAACCTCCTGTCTTGAGGAGATAGAGTAGTGCTCTACAATGAGTGTAATGAATTACTGCCACATCAGAGAAATTGGTTGCTCCTGTTAATATGGTTTGGCTATGTCCCCACCCAAATTTCATCTTGAATTATAGTTCCCATAATCCCCACATGTTGTGGGAGGGACCCAGTGGGAGGTAATGGAATCATGGGGGTGGTTATCTCTATGCTGTTCTCATGATAGTGAGTTCTCATGGGATCTGATGATTTTCTAAGGGCCTTTTCCCCTTTTGCTCAGCACCTCCTCTTGCTGCCACCATGTGAAGAAGGACATGTTTGCTCCCCCCTCCACCATGATTGTAAGTTTCCTCAGGCCTCCCCAACCATGCAGAACTGTGAGTCAATTAAACCTCTTTTCTTTATAAATTACCCCATCTCAGGTATGACCTTATAGCATCGTGAGAACAGATTAATACACCTGTCAATGCCAAAATGATATATTTTGGCTAATTTAAAATTAGCAAAGCCAGTCTACCTAACCACAAACACCTCCATCTCAGGCAAATGGTAGTGCTTTAAACAAATATTAGTAAGACGTGAAAGGTTGGGTCTGAAAAGTCACTGCCCAACTTTCTCAGATTCCTACCTTTTTCTATATTGATTTTGAAGCTTGCTCTCCTTATCTAATTTTGTTTAGATCTAGGGATACTAAAGTGTGTGGATAGGCTGGTGCTATAGGTTGCTTCCAGGGGGAGGAATCTGCCAAGAGACACTGACCCCTGACCCTAGTCACAGACTATTCTTATTTCACAGTAAATCAATAAAATTATCGATAGCCTTCCTGTTTGATTTGAAGGATGCCCAAATTCTTTGAAAAATCTAATTATAAGTTTGAATAGGCAGTAAAATTTGTTCTTGCTATTTATAGAATTGTAAATTTTAACTCAGAAATGGACATTGCAAGCTGCTCTTAGAGTATCCAAAAGATCAGTTTGGTACCAATAGGCCAGGTTTTCTTCATCCCTCCCTGTGTCCCTCTGGGAACCAAGCACGTCCAGGGAGCAAGCAGCAGGCCAGTCAACAAAATGTAAAACTTGTCTTAACCTGGAAGTTGGGGCTGTCTTATCTACATTTGGCTCCTTACCTCTGAGCTAACTTCTGTTTAAACCTGATCTAAAGAAAGGACTGTGGCCTTCTGTATGCTGGGAGTCTACCCACACACTGTAGCATCTCTAGATGTATACAAAGGCAAATGGATTGCGGGGATCAGGCTTTGAGAACAATCAGAGACTTCTATGGCCATAGATGCTGTGAGGCATCCATACTTTTAATAATGAATATTATGATTCACAGCTGACTCTTTAGACATAGTGCCAGATACTGGAGAGGAAGGAGGAATCAGACATAGCCCCTACCCTTAAGGTGCTTCTGTGGGGAGACAGAACAAACTATAAGTCTTGTTCTTGCTTTTATTTTCTATCTGACCACTAAGCATTGAAATGGTTAGGCAACATGCAGAATTCTAATTTTATGTAACCCAGTATGAGTACTAAAAGCTTTGGGCACCAAGTCTTGTGTTACTAAGGACTGTCTCAAAACAGGACTGAGGAATTACAACACACATTCTCACATATAACTCTGTTTTGTTTTGAAAACATTGGGGGGGGAACATGTGGCAATTTCCTGGGTCTCCCCTTACAGAAAAATTAATATGAGTCTTCACACCACATTTTGGGTCTGTTTCTTAATGCACAATTTCATGATTTTGATCAATAAGCACCTGCCTTAGGAGCTGAGGAGAGTATAAAAGTGAGAAGCTTCTAGATTCTGCCCTTACGGAGCTCAAACTCTGGACCCAGAAATAGCAAACTAATACTGCTTGGAGTAACATCATGGCTGTGGAAGCCAGGCTAAGCTCCATCTAGGGAAAAGACCTTGGTCTCAAAGACATAATTCCACTTAGCTGTCCACTTAAAGCAGAGGTTTCCAACTAGTGGCTTTTAAATTGAATATGGCTTATAGATGTGTTTTTTTGTTTGTTTGTTTTAATTTTGAATTAGTTGTCGACATGGTAAAGTCAGGACATATTCCATAAACTCCCGATTTCTGGCAGCAATGGCCCCCAGAGCTCCATGGCCTCCCACTGTAAATGAGGCTGGCACTCACTAGATGCCAGCAAGTTCAGTCCACCTGCTTACTGCCCTGCCCCTGCAGGCACTGGAGTTGCCAACTCTAACAGACTATGTGGCTCTTAACTCAGAGTTCGCGATTGAAATGCATAAATCCTATCTAAAAGGACACAGATTTAACAGGACCCATGCTGGAAAGGGGATCCAAAGGCTTGGAGCCAAGGAACTGTGCCAGCCAATGGAGGCAGACCTATACAAAGTCAGATGGGTTGGGGGAATAGTAATCTTCAGATTAATAACATCACCCATTTCCATGTACTTCATTTTATTTCAGATTTTTGTTTCCCTTTAATAAAGTTAGTTTGGGAAAACTTCTCAACTTAAGTTAAAGAAAGGCAAATTTGGTATGATGATAGCTATTAAGGAGAAAATGCAGAGGCTAAGGGAGTGATCAAAATTCATTAGGAGAAAGTGCTGAAGTGTAGCTGCTCTACTGACCCATCCTCACACACAAACCACAGGCTCTTCTTAGAGGCCTTTCATAAGACTGATTTTCTTTTTTTTTTTTTAATGAGACGGAGTTTCCCTCTTGTTGCACAGGCTAGAGTGCAATGGTGTGATCTTGGCTCAGTGCAACCTCCACCTCCCAGGTTCAAGCAATTCTCCTGCCTCAGCCTCCCAAGTAGCTGGGATTACAGGCATGTGCCACCACGCCCGGCTAATTTTTGTATTTTTAGTAGAGATGGGGGTTTTCCATATTGGTCAGGCTGGTCTCAAACTCTTGACCTCAGGCGATCCACTTGCCTCAGCCTCCCAAAGTGCTGGGATTACAGGTATAAGCCACGGCACCTGGCCAAAACTGATTTTCTTAAACATACATTACAGAGAGTTGTTCAGTTGCAATAATGGATTAAAATAATCATCTTTAAGAGCACAATTATTGGCTAGAGTTAGGATCTGTGGCCACAGAATAAATAGTGGAGAATTAAGAAATCCCAACAAAATAAAATCCCTTTAAGTCAATATTTTAAAGTACTGGCATTAAGTATAGACTAAACCAGGTATCTGAAAAATAGAAATATTTCCTCCACTGATCTTTCTAAAGAGAGGTAGATACTTTTCTCATGCTTTTTATATTATTAAATATCTAAACTCAATGTTAACAATTAACCTCTTTTCAAATTTCCTCTTTTCATGCAGTATTTTATTGAGCTAAAACTTATACAATACAAAGTTTATAATTTTAACCATTTTAAAGTATATAATTCAGTAGTTTCTCTCATATTTGCGATGTTGTCCAACCATCAATGACTATAGTTTTCTAGAATACTTACACAACCCCAGAAAGAAACCCCGTATGATTTAGCAGTCACTCCTAATTCCCCTGTTCTTTTGCATGTATACATCCAGTTCTTCCAGCATCATTTGTTTAAAAATTCCCATTATATGGTCTTAGCACTCTTGTCATACATCAACTCACTGTAGTTCAATGGGTTTATATCTGGATGCTAAATTCTATTCCATTGAGCTATATGTTTATCCTAATGTCAGTACCACATGGTCTTGAGTACTGTAGCCTCAAATGAAGCTTTAAATCAGGAAATGTGAGTCCTCTAACTTCATTCTTCTTTTGAAGATTGTTTTAGCTATTATGGTTCCCTTGCATTCCCATATGAATTTTACAATCAACTCTGCAAAATTTCTTCAAAAAAGTCAATTTGTGCAAAAAAAAAAAAAAATGCAGTTGGAATTGTGATAGGGATTGTATTGAATCTGTAGATCAACTTGGGAAGTAGTGGCATCTTAACAACATTAAGTGTTCTAATCCACAAACATGGAATGTTATTCCATATTTAGGCCTTTAATTCATTTCAACAATGTTTTATGGTTTAATTTCTTAAAATTTATTCTTTTCAATGCTATAATAAATGAAATTACTTTCTTAATTGCATTTTTGGATTGTTCATTATTACTGTAAAGAAATATAATGAATTTTTGTATATTGATAATGTAATCTGCAATTTTGCTAAATTCATTTATTAGCTCTAATAGTTTTAAAGGGATTCATTAGGGTTTTCTGTATACAGTCATCCCTTGCTTAATAATGGGGTAATATATGAGAAGTATGTCATTAGACAATTTTGTAACTGAGTGAACATGATAGAGTGTACTTTGTACTTACACAAACCTGGATGGTATACCCTACTCCATTATATACCTCCATTATATTATCATGGGACCACTCTCATATATGCAGTTCAATATTGACCAACATGTCATTGTATGGCTTATAACTACATAAGATCACATCATATGCAAATAGAGTGACACTTCCTCCTTTCCAGTCTGGATATCCTTTTCTTATGCAAGTTCTGTGAGTAGGTCCTCAAATGCAATGTTGATTTGAAATAATGAGAGTAGATATCCTTGCCTCATTCCAGATTTTAAAGGCAAATATTTCTCTTTCACCATAAGTATAATGTTAACTGTGGGAGTTTCATAAGTGCCCTTTATAGGAATGAACAAGTTCACTTCTATTCCTACATGGGCGAGTGTTTTTATCATGGAAATGTGCTGAATTTTGTAACATGACTAATAGATCTGCATTTGTTTCATATGGCTGCAAAATCCTCAACAAATTACCAGAAACCTGGTGGTTGAAAACAATACATATTTACTCTTTTACAAAGGCCAGATGTGTAAAATCAGTTTCACTCGGCTCAGATCAAGGTTGCAACAGGGCCGGGCTTCCTGCAGAGGCCCTGGGAGACAATCTGTACCTTGCCTCTTCTGGCTTCTGGTAGCTACTGGCATTCCTTGTCTTGTAGCCACATCACTCTAATCTGCCTCTATGGTCACATTGCCTTCTTATGTTCTGTGGACAAATCTCTCTCTGTCTCTCTCTTATAAGAATACATGTGATTGCACTTAGTGACCATCCACAATCTAGGAAAATCTTCTCATCTCAAGATCCTTAATTTAATCACATCTTCAAACTCCTTTTTGTCATACAAGGTAGTATTTTCAGGTTCCAGAAATTAGGAAATGGATATCTTTTAGGAGATCATCATTCAGTCTAGAACATCTTCTATTATGAATTTGTTTTATTTCATTTTAATCATGAAAGGGTGTTGGATTTTGTCAATTGCTTTTTCTGCATTTATTGAAAACATTGTTTTTCAAATTATTAATAATTCTGTTAATATTGAACATTGATTTTTATATGTTGAATCAACTCTGCATTCCTGGAATAAATCCCACTTCATCATGGTATATAATTATTTCTCTCTGCTGCTGGATTCAGTTTATTAATTTTTTTGAGGATTTTGCATTTATATTAATAAGGAATATTGGGTTATAGTTTTCTTTGCTTGTTACGTATTTCTCTGGCTTTGGTATTAGGATAACGTTGGCCTCATAGGATGAATTAGAAAATGTTCTCTCCTTTTCTAATTTTGAAAAAGTTTGAGAAGAATTGGTGTTTATTGTGTGAATATTTGGTAGAATCCTCTATTTAAGCAACTGAACATGAGTTTTTGTTGTTGTTGTTGGAAGTTGTGTCATTACTGACTTATTTATTTGCTTATTATAGATTTATTTAGATTTTCTATTTCTTCATGAGTCAGTTTTAGGAGGTTGTGTGTTTCTAGCAACTGGACCATGTCATCTAGGTTATTTAACTTGATAAAAAAAATTGCTTATAGTTTTGGTAATTTGAGTCTTCTCTCTTTTATTCTTGGTTAGTCTCACTAAAGGCTTGTCAATTTTGTTGATATTTTCAAATAGTCAAATTTTGGGGTCCTTGATTCTATTGTTTTTCTATGTTCTATTTCATTTATCTCCACACTAATCTTGAATATGTTTTCCCTTCTTCTTGCTTTTAGTGTGTTCTTGTTTTTTTAGTTTCCTAAGGTAGAAAGTCAGGTGACTGATTTGAGATATTCCTTTTTGATGTAGGAATTTATAGCTATAAATTTCCCTCTGATCACTATTTTTCTTGCATCTCACAGGTTTGAGCATGTTGTGTTTTCACTTTTTTTACAGTAAAGTATTTTCTCATTTTCCTTATGAATTTCTCAGTGACCCCCTGGTTATTCAAGAGTGTGTTGTTTAATTCGCACATACTTGTAAATTTTCCAAATTTCCATCTGTTGTTGATTTCTAATTTCATTTTATTGTGGTTGGAGAATACATTTACCTGGTTTCAATCCTCTTAAATTTACTGAAACTTTTTTGTGACCTATCATATAGTCTATCTTGGAGAATGTTCATGTGCACTTGAGAGGAATGTACATCACGTTGTTGTCTAGAGTGTTCTTTAGATATGTTAAGTCTAATTGGTTTATAGTGTTTTTCAAGTCTAATTTATTTTTTTACTAATCTTCTATCTAGTTATTACGTTCATTACTGAAAATAGAATATTGAAGTCTCCAACTGTCACTGTTGAACTGTCTCTTTCTCTCACTTCTGTCAGGTTTTGCTTCATATATCTTGGGGCTCTGTTGTCAGGTGCAAATATATTTATAATTGTTTTACACTCTTCATCTTTTATCATGATATAACATTCACTTTGGCTCTCATATCAAATTTTGTCTTAAAGTCTATTCTGTCTGATATCAACATAGTCACTCCAGCTTTCTTTTGGCTACTTATTATTGTTCAATTCCTCTGTTACTTTCTTCTTTTGTGTTGATATTGTTTAGTATATAATTTTAATTCCTTTGTCATTACTTTCACTACATATTTTTAGTTATTTTCTTAGTGGTGGCCCTGAAAATTACAACTCATAGCTTAATTTATAAAATACCTATTTTTAGCCAGGCACAGGGGCTCATGCCTGTATCCCAACATTTTGAGAGGACAAGGCAGGTAGACTACTTGAGTTCAGGTGTTCAAGGCCAGCCTGGGCAACACAGAAAAAACCCATCTCTACAAAAAACACAAAAATTACCACAGTGTGGTCGTTGTGCTTATAGTCCCAGCTACTAGGGAGGCTGAGGCAGGAAGATTGCTTGAGCCTAGAAGGCTGAGGCTGAAATGAGCTGCCACTGCACTGCAGCCTGGGTAAGTAAGACCCTGTCTTGAAAAAAAAAATTTTTTAATTTTTTTAATTATCTATTTTCAAGTTTGCTAGATTTCTTTTTTCTTTTGCTTGCTGAAATCTGCTTTTGGGCCTTGCCAATGAATTTTTCATTTCAGTTATGGCACTTTTTGATTTTATAATTTCTGATTCATTTTTATAATTTATCTTTATTGATTTTCTCTATTTGGTAAGCCATTGTTCTGTCACCTTTCTTTTTTTAAACATGACTTCCTTTAGATCTTTAAACATGTTTAAAATAATTTAAATCTTTGTCCAGTAAGTCCAACATCTGGTCTTCCTTAGGGAATTTCTGTTGATTGCTTTTTTTCTAGTACATAGGCTATACTTTGTTTTCTCTGCATGCTTTGCAATTTTAGTTAAAAATTGAACGTTTTGAGGCTGGGTACAGTGGGTCATGCCTGTAATCTCAGCACTTTGGGAGGGTGAGGTAGGAAAATCACTTAAGGCCAGGGCTTCAAGACCAGCCTGAACAACATAGTGAAACCCTGTCTCTAGTAAAAATACAAAAATTAGCCAGGCATGATGGTGCATGCCTGTAATCCCAGCTACTTGGGAGGATAAGGCAGGAGAATCGCTTGATCCCAGGAGGCAGAGGTTGCAGTGAGCAGAGATCGCACCACTGCACTCAAGCCTGGAGGACAGAGTGAAACTCCATCTCAAAAAACAACAAACAAATACAAATTGAACATTTGGGATATTAATATGTAGTGATTCTGGAAATCATATTTTCCCCTCTTCTCAAAGATTGAAGTTGCTGCTCATTGTTGTATTAATTAGTAATTGTTTTGTGCCTAATTCCGCGAGGTCTGCATTATCACGTCAACTGAAGTTTCTGTTCCATTAGCTTACTAGTCTTCTAATAATTGGACAGGTATTTCTTTAAATGCCTAGAACCAAAAAATATTCCAGTCTTTGCAGAGAGCCCATATGTGTGTTGGGGCATGCCTTCAGTGCTCATCCAGGGAATGAGCCTTCACTTCCTGCTTTTGCCAAGCCTCAAGGTCAGCCAGGGGTAAGAGATTAAGGCCTTTTCAGATCATTTCTGAGCATGTTCACAGCCTTTAGCATGTGTATGACCTTCTAAATTCCCAGGAAAATATGTTTTATGTACATTTCGTGCACAGCCCAGTCTTTCCTCCCGATCTTTTTGATTAGCCCACTGTTTGGCCCAACTGTTATTTATTGCCTCAGGCAGCAGTGACCAAAACATTTGCTGGTAAATGTTTGACAAATACCCCCATGGGTAGCAGCTTTAGCATTGGGTTTCTAGACAGGTGAGATAAGATAAGCCTTTTGAGAAGGTCTTCTATGCTGCCAACAGAAAAATTTAAAAAGAACACACCATTCTAAATGATGTACATTCTGCTCCTTCCAGTACTGTGAATACGTACTGTTATTTTCAGAGCTACCACTGACCTGGGGAGTAGAGGACAAGATTACCATAAGTTAAAACACCACAATGTTTGCTGTTCTTACTGAGATTCAATCGTTTTTCCTGTAGAAGCCCTCCCCTAATTGCTCCAACCATTTAGTTGGTTTCCAGAGTTACAAAAAAAGATTATTTTTCGTGTTTTTGCCAGTTTTTTTTTATTGCTTTTACAATGAATTTGAATTTTGGAGTTCCTCACTCCACTATTTTTGTTAATGTCCGCTTTTTAAGATTTTCATTATGATGATTATTATTATTATCATTACATTTTAAGTTCTGGGGTACATGTGCTGAACGTGGTTACATAGGTATACACGTGACATGGTGGATTGCTGCACCCATCAAACTGTCATCTACATTAGGTATTTCTCTGAATGCTATCCCTCCCCTAGTGCCCTACCCCACAACCCGCCCTGGTATGTGATGTTCCTCTCCTTGTGTCCATGTGTTCTCAGTATTCAACTCCAACTAATGAGTGAGAAAATGCTGTGTTTGGTTTCTGTCCTTGAGATAGTTTGTGAAAATCATGGTTTCCAGTTTCATCCATGCCCCTGCAAAGAACATGAACTCATCCTTTTTTATAGCTGTATGGTATTCCATGGTGTATATATGCCATGTTTTCTTTATCCGGTCTATTATTGATAGGCTTTTGGGTTGGTTCCAAGTCTTTGTTATTGTTAACAGTGCTGCAATAAACATATGTGTGGATGTGTTTTTATAGTAGAATGATTTATAATCTTTTGGGTATATACCCAGTAATGGGGTTGCTGGGCCAAATGGTATTTATAGTTCTAGATCCTTGAGGAATCGCCACACAGTCTTCCACAATGGTTGAACTAATTTACACGCCCACCAACAGTGTAAAAATGTTCTATTTCTCCACATCCTCTCTGGCATTTAAGCTTTCTTAATAATTGTACTTCTAACATGTCCTCTGGTGCCTTCAAATACTGCTACTGTTAGCAAGGATATTAATATCATTAACCCAATGATTAATACAATTAAACTTTAAAAAATGAGACCCTAAAAGCAATATCTTAGGGACATTTTTAATACTAAAACCATACTTGCCAAAAAGCTATGGCTGCTGGGTGAGGTGGCTTAAGCCTATAATCCCAGCACTTTGGGAGGCTGAGATGGGTGTATCACTTAGGTCAGGAGTTCAAGATCAACCTGGCCAACATGGTGAAACCTTGTCTCTACTAAAAATATGAAAATTAGCCGGGTATGGTGGCATGTACCTATGGTCCCAGCTACTTGGGAGGCTGAGGCAGGAGAATCACATGCACACAGGAGGCAGAGGTTGCAGTGAGCCAAGATTGCACTACTGCACTCCAGCCTGGATGGCAGAGAGAGACTCCACCTCAAAACAAACAAACAAACAAAAATGCTATGACTTTTCGTAATCTAGGGTAGGCAAACTGTGATTATTAATTTTATGTGTCAACTCAACTGGGCCATGGGATGCCCAGATATCTGATTAAATATTACTTTGAAGTGCATCTGCGTGTTTCTGGAAGAGATAAGCACTTGAACTGGTAGAGTAAAGCAGATGGCCCTTGCCAATGTGAATGGGCATAATGTGGGGGAAGGTTGAATATGCCCTCGTCTGCCTGACTTATTGCATTGAGGCATCAATATTATCCTGCCTGAAGCACTCTTAGTTCTCAGAGCTTCAGACCTGGACTGGAATCTATACTATCAACCCTCTACCTTTCAGGCCCTCAAACTATACTACATTTCCTGAGTCTCCAGTTTGCAGACAGTGGGTCTTGGCACTTCTCAGTCTTCATAATCCCACGGACCAATGCCTTATATAATAAATAGAATGTGTGTGTGTGTGTGTGTGTGTGTGTGTGTGTGTGTGTACACATATACATATTTCTCTGGAGGACCTTGACTAACACAGAGATATTCTAGTTGAACATCTTGAATAACACTGAATGATACTGAAATTATTTTATATACACGGAACAAGCCAATATGATGACTTCCCTTTGAATCATTAAAACTCATCTTTAATTCCAACTGATGCCACCATACATCTGGGATCAAAACAGCAAAGCAGAAGAGGAGATGATATTTAATAATTTATATAATCACAAAAATAAACATAATATTGAAAAATCTAATTGTACCTAATTAGGCACAATTTGACCTGTGTCGAGTTGATCTCTGTACTTAAGGAAAAAAAAATTGACTAAGCCAAGTAGCATTATTTTTAAAAAGAAATAGTGCTTGTTTTGGCAGCACATATACTAAACTTGGAACGATACAGAGAAGATAGAATGGCCCCTACACAAGGATGACACACAAATTCATGAAGTGTTCCATATTTAAAAACGAAAAAGAAATATCCAGCATAAAACATTTAATTATTTTTAATCCATCATCAATCATACCCAAGATTGCCAGATTATCTCCCTAATTTATGTATGTAGATGACTCTATCACTCCAGGTATATACAGAAAAAAAAAAAAAAAAACCTTCTTCAAAGTAGAATATCAGTGTAAAGTAAGATTTAAATAATAAATCTCAATCATCATGGCAGATGGGAGAAAGACTAGATTGCAGCTCTGACTTGGATGGACAGAGCAACGTGCAGAGGCTTGCATTGTGAACTTTAGCTCCAGCCTGACTGTAAAAACAAACCAGCAATCCCAAGAGAATTTACAGACCCTCTGAAGGGAGCACACTGCTCCTGTAAGAACAGGGAGACACCCCAAATACTATGAGTGCCCCAACTGTGGAAGTGAAAAAGGGAGAGCCTCCTCTCTTGAATACATGCTCCCACTGGAGAAACAAAAGTTCTGTTTGAAGGAGAAGTTTCTGACCTTACTTGGAGCTAAGTCAATTTAGAGAGCCAAATGAAATACAAGAGTCAACAAAGCAACAGAAAGGCCCTGGAAGCTTGCTGGGTCCCCATACAGACCACTGATGCCTGACAACATAGGAATCTATTGGGAGGGCGGCGAGAGGAGTGGCAAGTGGATAGGGGAGAAACTCTACAGGGAGAAGGAAATCTCCGCCTACACTTTATAACAATTTGATTGGGGTGAGAAGCCTCCTGGACAGAAGTCAGGTGAGGGCACAAATGCAGTGTGCAGGCTCCACAGTTGGGGGAAGAACCAAGCACTTTTCTTTTCCAGCTGAGAGGTGGGTAGCCTGGGGTAAGTTTTCAAGCCCAGTTCACCCACTGCCTGAAAAGAAACTCAGGGCTATTGGCAGGTGAGGGGCATGGTAGGGGTGAGACTGGGTCTTCAGTTTGTGTGAGAGCTGAGTGCATCTTGTGACTGCCAGCTTTACACCACCTCCCTGACAACCTGCAGGACTAAGCAAAGGCAGCCATAATCCTCCTAGGTACACAGCTCCATTGACCTGGGAATCTCACCCTCATCCCCTACAGCAACTGCAGCAAGACCTGTCCAAGGAGAGTTTGAGCTCAGTGACACCTAGTTCTGCCCCCACCTGGTGCTCCTTCCCTACCCACCCTGATAGCAGAAGACAAAGGGCATATAATCTTGGGAGCTCTCTATCACTCCAGGTATATACAGAAAAAAAAAAAAAAAAAAA
>NW_022437074.1:2624967-2840417 GCF_009761245.1 Sapajus apella
AATCTCAATCATCATGGCAGATGGGAGAAAGACTAGATTGCAGCTCTCACTTGGATGGACAGAGCAACATGCAGAGGCTTGCATTGTGAACTTTAGCTCCAGCCTGACTGTAAAAACAAACCAGCAATCCCAAGAGAATCTACAGACCCTCTGAAGGAAGTACACTGCTCCTGTAAGAACAGGGAGACACCCCAAATACTGTGAGTGCCCCAACTGTGGAAGTGAAAAAGGGAGAGCCTTTTTCCACCACTGGTTTCTCTTCATACTACCACTGCTGATGCTCTCTGACAAGTGCCACCTCCTGGCAGGAGGCAAACCAGAACAAAAATAGAGTATTTTGTTTGTCCTTTTTTTTTGACATGGAATCTCGCTTTGTAGCCCAGGCTGGAGTACAGTGGTGCAATCTCGGCTCACTGCAACCTCCACCTCCTGGGTCCCAGTTCAAGCAATTCTCCTACCTCAGCCTCCCAAGTAGCTGGGATTATAGGTACGAGCCACCATGCCCAGCTAATTTTTGTATTTTTTACTAGAGATGGGGTTTCATCTCTAGTTTCATGTTGGCCAGTCTTGTCTTGAACGCCTGACCTCGTGATCCACCCACCTCAGCCTCCCAAAGTGCTGGGATTACAGGCATGAGCCACCATGCCTGGCCCAAAAATAGGGTATTAAAACCACCAAAGCTAAGAACCCTCATGGAGTCCATCATACCCCCCTCCACCAAAGTGGGCTCTGGTATCCACAGATGAGAGACCCATAGACAGTTCACATCACAGGACTCTGTGCAGACAACCCCCAGAACCCGGTAGATTCACTGGGTGGCTAGACCCAGAAGTCTACAATCACTGCAGTTCAACTCACAGGAAGCCACATACATAGGAAAAGGGGGAGAGTACTATATCAAGGGAACACCCCATGAGACAAAAGAAGCTGAACAAGAGACTTCAGCCTGAGACCTTCCCTCTGACAGAACCTACCCAAATAAGAAGGAGCAAAAAACCTATTCTAGTAATATGACAAAACAAGACACTTTAACACCCCAAAAAGTCAGACTAGTTCACCAGCAATTAATCTAAACCAGGAAAAAACCCTGATTTACCTGAAAAAGGATTCAGGAGGTTAGTCATTAAGCTAATCAAAGAGGTACCAGAGAAAGGCAAAGCCCAATGCAAGGAAATCCAAAACACAATACAAGAAGTGAAGGGAGAAATAGTCAAGGTAATAGATAGCTTTTAAAAAAATCAAAAATTTGGCCAGGCACGGTGGCTCACACCTGTAATCCCAGCACATTGGGAAGCCGAGGCGGGCGGATCATGAGGTCAAGAGATCAAGACCATCCTGGCCAACATGGTGAAACCCCGTCTCTACTAAAAATACAAAAATTAGCATGACGGCGTGTGCCTGTAGTCCCAGCTACTCAGGAGGCTGAGGCAGGAGAATTGCTTGAACCCAGGAGGCGGAGGTTGCAGTGAACCGAGATCACGCCACTGCACTCTAGCCTAGCACCTGGCAACGAAGTGAGACTCTGTCTCAAAAAAAAAAAATCAAAAATTCATGAAACATTGGACACACTTATAGAAATGCAAAATGCTCCTGAAAGTCTCAGCAGTAGAACTGAACAAGTAGAAGAAAGAAATTCAGAACTCGAAGACAAGGTCTTTGAATTAATCCAATCCAACAAAGAAAAAGAAAAAAGAATAAGAAAATATAAACCAAGTCTCCATGAAGTTTGGGCTTATATTAAATGATCATACCTAAGAATAATCGGTGTTCCTGAGGAAGAAGAGAATTCTAAAAGCTTGGAAAACATATTTGGGGGAATAATTGAGGAAAACTTCCCTGGCCTTCCTACAGATCTAGACATCCAAATACAAAAGGCACAAAGAACACTTGGGAAATTCATCACAAAAAGATCATCACCTAGGCACACTGTCATCAGGTTATCCAAAGTTAAGACAAAGGAAGGAATCTTAAGAACTGTGAGACAGAAGCACCAGGTAACCTGTACAGGAAAACCTACCAGATTAACAGCAGATTTCTCAGCGAAACCCTACATGCTAGAAGGGACTGGGGCCCTATTTTCAGCCTCCTCAAACAAAATAATTAACAGCCAAGAATTTTGTATCCAGCAAAACTAAGTATCATATACAAAGGAAAGATACAATCTTTTCCAGACAAATTCTGAGACAGTTTGCCATTACCAAGCCACCACTGCAAGAACTGCTAAAAAGAGTTCTAAATCTTGAAAGAAATCCTGGAAACACATCAAAACAGAACCTTTTTAAAGCATAAATCACACAGGACCTATAAAACAAAAATACAAGTTAAAAATCAAAAACAAAAGTACACAGGCAACAAATAGCACAATGAATGCAACAGTACCTCACACCTCAATACTAGCATCAAGTGTAAATGGCTGCCAAAATGCTCCACTTAAAAGATACAGAACCGCAGAATGGATAAGCACTCACCAACCATCCGCTGCCTTCAGGAGACTCACCTAACACATAAGGATTCACATAAACTTAAAGAGGTGGAAATGGGATTTCATGCAAATGGATGCCAAAGGTGAGCAGGGGTAACTATTCTTGTATCAGACAAAACAAACTTTAAAGCAACAGTGGTTAAAAGAGACAAAGAGGAATATTATGTAACGGTAAAAGGCCTTATCTAACAGGAAAATACCACAACCCTAAATGTTTATGCATATAACACTAGAGCTCTCGAATTTATAAAATAATTACTAATAGATTTAGTAAATGAGATAGCAACACAATAATAGTAAATGGGATATACAGCAACACTAATAGTTGGAGACTTCAATACTCCACTGACAGCACTACACAGGTCATCAAGACAGAAAGTCAACAGAGAAACAATGGATTTAAACTATACCTTGGAACAAATGGACATAACAGATATATACAGAATATTTCACCCAACAACCACAGAATACACATTCTATTCAACAGTGCAAGGAACTTTCTCCAAGATAGACCATTTAATAGGCCAAAAAGTTAGCCTCAATAAATTTCAGTAAATTGAGATTATATCAAGCATGCTCTCAGACCACAGTGGAATAAAATGGGAAATCAACTCCAAAAGGGACCTTCAAAACCATGCAAATACATAGAAATTAAATAACCTGCTCCTAAATGAGCATTGGGTCAAAAACAAAATCAACATGGAAATTTAAAAATTCTTCAAACTGAACAACAGTAACGACACAACCTATCAAAACCTCTGGAATATAGCAAAGAAGGTGCTAAGGGGAAAGTTCATATCCTTAAATGCCTACATCGAAAAGATTGAAAGAGCACAAACTGACCTTCTAAGGTCACACCTCAAAGAACTAGAGAAACAAGAACAAACCAGGAGAGGAAGGGAAATAAACACAATCAGAGCAGAACTAAATGAAGTTGAACAACAACAACAACAAAAAAAAAATACAAAAGATAAATAAAACAAAAATCTAGTTCTTTGAAAAGATAAATAAAATTGATAGACTTTAGCAAGATTAACCAAAAAAAGAAGGGAGGGCCAGGTGCAGCGGCTCACACCTGTAATCCCACCATTTTGGTAGGCTGAGGCAAGTGGATTGCCTGAGGTCAGGAATTAGAGACCAGCCGGGCCAACATGGTGAAACCCCATCTCTACTAAAAACATAAAAATTAGCTGGGCATAGTGGCAGGTGCTTGTAATCCAGCTACTTGGGAGGCTGAGGGCAGGAGAATCACTTCAACCTGGGAAGTGGAGGTTGCAGTGAGCTGAGATCATGACATTGCTCTATAGCCTAGGTGATAAGAGTGAGACTTCATCTCAAAAAAAAAAAAAAAAAAAAATAGAAAGAGAAAGAGAGAAAATCCAAATAACCGCACTAAGAAATAAAATAGGAGATATTACAACTGACACCACTGAAATACAAAAGATCATTCAAGGCTACTATGAACACCGTTATGCACATAAACTACAAAACCTAGAAGAGATGGATAAATTTCTAGAAAAATATAACTCTCCTAGCTTATATCAGGAAGAATTAGATAGCTTGAACAGACCAATAACAAGCAGCAAGATTGAAATGGTAATTTAAAAATTAACAAGAAGATGGCTGTTTAGGAACAGCTCAGGATTGCAGCTCCCAGTGAAAGCGCAGAGGGTGAGTGGATGCCGCATTTTTATTGCCCACAGTCTAGGAAATTCCCAGTAAGAGGAGCTCCATGGGTTCGCCAGTGCGGCTGTTTTGGCCGGCGCGGCTCTGCTGGCTGGTGTGGCTGTGCTGGCCGGCACCGCTGCTTTGCCCTCAACGGCTGCTTTGTCGGTGCCCCGGAGCAGCGTTTCTCCATACAAAATACACCAGTCCGGGTGCCCTTTTGGCTGGCGATTGGAGCCACGGGAAGTCGCCCATTCGTCTGTTTAAAAAGGGGACTGAGCAGGGAGCCAGGACAGTAGATTCCAGGGCAAAAAAAGCACCACGAATCTCAGTGCTGCTGTTTAATCCATCACAGTGAGTTGTCACACGGGAAAAAACACACACCGCAGCGCCTCTTCAACACACGATTGGAACACCAACTTAAAAAAAAAAAAAAAGAGGCTCTGAGGCAGGGAGCTAGACGATCAGGCTAGACTGGTCCACCCCCAAAAAAGAACAGCAATGAGAAACTCTGGATTGAGAGTTTCACAGCAAGCGCAGCTGAACCCGGGATGGTCCAGCTCTGTGGGGGAGGGGCGTCCGCCATTACCGAGGCAGCCCGCCACTACAGAGGTATTCAGCCAATGCTGAAGCAGCCCGCCGTAGCCAAGGCAACCTGCCATTGCTGAGGCAGCCTGCTGTTGCCAAGGCAACCCACCACTGCAGAGAGGCTCCCCCTTAACAGAGGCGGGCCACCATTGCCGAGGCAGTTCTAACTACACCCATATAAACAGGACTGCAGGGAAGTTCACTCGGCAGCTGGGCAGTGCCCACAGCAGCTCAACAAAGCCACTACAGGCAGAAAATGACTAGGCTGCCTCCTTGCTGGACAGGGCAGCTCTGAAGGAAAAAAAAAAAAAGAGAGAAAGCAGCAGCATAATCGAAACTCATAAAGCCCTAAATCCCTGGGACAGAGCACCTGGGAACAAAAAGCAGCTTATGAGTTCTGCTGCAGCAGACCTAAACGCACCTGCCCAGCAGCTCTGATTGAACAACGGAGCTCACAGCTCAGCATTTGAGCGCCTATCAAGAAGAGACCGTCTCCTCAAGCAGCTCCCTGACCCCTATATATCCAAAAAGCCAACTCATAAAGGAGAGATCAGATGGACACTTAGCGGGTATCCTTCTGGGACAAAGATAGCAGAAGAAGAAAACTAATAACAACCCTTACTGTTCAGCAGCTGCTGCAGGTGAACCCTAGGCAAGCAGGGCTAGGAGTGGACCTCAGCAGACCTACAGCAGAGGGGCCAGACTGTCAGAAGGAAAACCAAGAAACAGAAACAACCTCATCATCAACAAACAGAACGTCCACTCAGAGACCCAATCTGAAAGCCAGCAACTACAAAGTCGACAGGTGGATAAATCCATAAAGACGGGAAGAAACCGGCACAAAAAGGATGAAAACACCTTTGGCCAGGCGCTGTGGCTCACGCCTGTAATCCCAGCTCTTAGGGAGGCAGAGGCGGGAGGATAGCTTAAGCCCAGGAGTTCGAGACCTGCCTGGGCAATATAGCGAGACCCCGTTCTCCACAAAAAGGAAAAAAACAAAAAGACAAAAAAAAAAAAAAAAGAAAACACCCGAAACCAGAACACCTCTCCTCCTACAAGGGATCACAACTCCTCATTATCAAGGGAACAACGTTGGTTGGAGAACGAGTGTGATGAAATGACAGAATCACACTTCAGAAGCTGGGTAGTAAGAAACTTCTGTGAACTAAAAGAACATGTACTAACCCAATGCAAAGAAACTAAGAACGTTGAAAAAAGATTTGACGAAATGCTAACGAGAATGGACAAAATAGAAAGGAATATAAGTGAATTGATGGAGCTGAAAACCGCAACACGAGAACTTCGCGAAGCATGCACAAGTATCAACAGCCGAATTGACCAAGCAGAAGAAAGGATACCACAGGTCGAAGATCAACTCAATGAAATAAAAAGAGAAGGCAAGATTAGAGAAAAAAAGGGTAAAAAGGAATGAACAAAGTCTCCAAGAAATGTGGGGCTATGTGAAAAGACCTAATCTATGTTTGATAGGCGTACCTGAATGCGACGAACAGAATGAACCCAAGCTGGAAAATACTCTTCAGGATATTATCCAGGAAAACTTCCCCAACCTAGCAAGGCAGGCAAACATTCAAGTCCAGGAAATACAGAGAACGCCACAAAGATATTCATCAAGAAGAGCAACCCCAAGGCACATAATCATCAGATTCACCAGGGTTGAAATGAAGGAGAAAATACTAAGGGCAGCCAGAGAGAAAGGTCGGGTTACCCACAAAGGGAAGCCCATCAGACTCACAGCAGACCTCTCAGCAGAAACCCTACAAGCCAGAAGAGAGTGGGGGCCAATATTCAAGATCCTTAAAGAAAAGAACTTTCAACTCAGAATCTCCTATCCAGCCAAACTAAGCTTCATAAGTGAAGGAAAAATAAAATCCTTTGTGAACATGCAAGTAGTCAGAAATTTTGTCACCACCAGGCCAGCTTTACAAGAGCTCCTGAAAGAGGCTCTACACATATAAAAGAACAACAAGTACCAGCCACTCCAAAAACATGCCAAAAGGTAAAGAGAATCAACACAATGATGAATCTGCATCAACTAAGGGGCAAAACACCCAGCTAGCACCAAAATGGCAGGATAAAATTCACACATAACAATATTAACCCTAAATGTAAATGGACTAAATGCCCCAATCAAAAGACACAGACTGGCAAATTGGATAAAAAGCCAAAACCAATCAGTGTGCTGTAACCAGGAAACCCATCTCACATGCAAGGATACACAAAGGCTCAAAATAAAGGGATGGAGGAAGATTTACCAAGCAAATGGAGAGCAAAAAAAAAGCAGGAGTTGCAATTCTCATCTCTGATAAACTAGACTTTAAAGCAATAAAGATCAAAAGACATAAAGAAGGACATTACATAATGGTAAAAGGATCAATGCAACAAGAAGAGCTAACGATCCTAAATGCATACGCACCCAGTACAGGAGGACCCAGATACATAAGGCAACTTCTAAATGACTTACAAAGAGACTTAGACACCCACACAATAACAGTGGGAGACTTTAACACCCCATTGTCAATATTAGACAGATCAACCAGACAGAAAATTAACAAGGATATCCAGGACTTGAACTCAGACCTGGACCAAGCAAACCTAATAGACATTTACAGAACTCTCCACCCCAAATCCACAGAATATACATTCTTCTCAGCACCACACCACACCTACTCTAAAATTGACCACATGATTGGGAGTAAATCACTCCTCAGCAAATGCAAAAGAACAGAAATCATAACAAACAGTCTCTCAGACCACAGTGCAATCAAGTTACAACTCAGAATTCAAAAACTAACCCAGAACCGCACAGCTTCATGGAAACTGAACAACTTGCTCTTGAATGTTGACTGGATAAACAATGAAATGAAGACAGAATAAAGATGTTCTTCGAAACCAACGAGAATGAAGACACAACATACCAGAATCTCTGGGACACATTTAAAGCAGTCTCTAGAGAAAAATATATGGCAATAAGTGCCCACAGGAGAAGCAAGGAGAGATCAAAAATCGACACCCAATCGTCAAAACTGAAAGCGCTAGAGGAGCAAGATCAAAAAAACTAAGTCTAGCAGAAGACAAGAAATAGCTAAGATCAGAGCAGAACTGAAGGAGATAGAGTCAAAAAACCCTTCAAAAAATCAATAAATCCAGGAGCTGGTTTTTTGAAAAGATCAACAAAATAGACAGACCACTAGCCAGATTAATAAAAAAGAAAAGGGAGAATAACCAAATTGATGCAATAAAAAACAATAAAGGTGATATCACCACAGATTCCACAGAAATTCAAACCATCATCAGAGATTATTACAAACAACTCTATGCACATAAACTAGTAAACCTGGAAGAAATGGATAAATTCCTGGACACTTGCCTTCTCCCAAGCCTAAACCAGGAAGAAGCCGAAACCCTGAATAGACCAATAACAAGGTCTGAAGTTGAGGCAGCAATTAAGAGCTTACCACCCAAAAAAAGCCCAGGTCCAGACGGGTTCACAGCCAATTTCTAGCAGACATACAAAGAGGAGCTGGTACCATTCCTTCTGAAACTATTCCAAACAATACAAAAAGAGGGAACTCTTCCCAAATCATTTTATGACACCAACATCATCCTGATTCCAAAACCCGACAGAGACTCAACAAGAAAAGAAAACTTCAGGCCGATATCCATGATGAACATAGATGCAAAAATCTTCAATAAAATACTGACAAGCCGATTGCAACAGCACATCAAAAAGCTTATCCACCATGATCAAGTAGGCTTCATCCCGGGGATGCAAGGCTGGTTCAACATACACAAGTCTATAAAAGTAATTCACCACATAAACAGAACCAAAGACAAAAACCACATGATTATCTCAATTGATGCAGAGAAGGCCTTTGACAAAATTCAACAGCCCTTTATGCCAAAAACCCTCAATAAGCTAGGTAGTGATGGAACGTATCTCAAAATAATAAAAGCTATTTATGACAAACCAACAGCCAATATCATACTGAATGGGCAAAAACTGGAAGCATTCCCCTTGAAATGTGGCACCAGACAAGGATGCACTCTCTCACCGCTCCTATTCAATATAGTACTAGAAGTTCTAGCCAGAGCAATCAGGCAAGAAAAAGAAATAAAGAGCATTCAAATAGGAAAGGAGGAAGTCAAATTGTCTCTATTTGCAGACGACGTGATTGTATATCTAGAAGACCCCATCGTCTCAGCCCCAAATCTTCTGACTGATAAGCAAGTTCAGCAAAGTTTCAGGATACAAAATCAATGTGCAAAAATCACATGCATTCCTATACACCAATAACAGACTTAAAGAGAGCCAAATCAAGAACAAACTTCCATCCACAATTGCCACAAAGAGAATAAAATACCTAGGAATACAGCTAACAAGGAACGTAAAGGATCTCTTCAAGGAGAACTACAAGCCACTGCTCAACAAAATTAGAGAGGACACAAACAGATGGAGAAACATTCCATGTTCATAGTTAGGAAGAATCAATATCGTGAAAATGGCCATACTGCCCAAAGTAATTTACAGATTCAATGCTATCCCCATCAAGCTACCAATGACCTTCTTCGCAGAACTGGAAAAAATCACCTTAGGCTTCATATGGAACCAAAAGAGAGCCCGCATAGCCAAGTCAATTCTAAGCAAAAAGAACAAAGCGGGAGGCATCACACTACCGGACTTCAAACTATACTATAAGGCTACAATGATCAAAATAGCATGGTACTGGTACCGGTACCAAAACAGAGATATACACCAATGGAACAGAACAGAGGTCTCGGAGGCAACACAACATATCTACAACCATCTGATCTTTGACAAACCAGACAAAACAAGCAATGGGGAAAGGATTCCCTGTTCAATAAATGGTGTTGTGAAAGCTGGCTAGCCATGTGCAGAGAGCAGAAACTGGACCCCTTCCTGATACCTTACACTAAAATTAACTCCAGATGGATTAAAGACCTAAACATAAGATCTAACACCATAAAAACCCTAGAAGAAAATAGGCAAAACCATTGAGGACATAGGCGTAGGCAAGGACTTCATGACCAAAACACCAAAAGCATTGGCAACAAAAGCCAAAATAGACAAATGGGACCTAATCAAACTCCACAGCTTCTGCACAGCAAAAGAAACAGTCATTAGTGTGAATTGGCAGCCAACAGAATGGAAAAAAATTTTTGCAGTTTACCCATCTGACAAAGGGCTGTTATCCAGAATTTATGAAGAACTAAAACAGATTTACAAGAAAAAAACTAACAAGCCCATTCAAAAGTGGGCAAAGGATATCCACAGACACTTTACAAAAGAAGACATACATGAGGCCAACAAACATATGAAAAAATGCTCATCATCACTTGTCATCAGAGAAATGCAAATCAAAACTACATTGAGATACCATCTCACGCCAGTTAGAATGGCGATCATTAAAAAATCTGGAGACAACAGATGCTGGAAAGGATGTGGAGAAATAGGAACACTTTTACACTGTTGGTGGGACTGTAAATTAGTTCAACCATTGTGGAAGACAGTGTGGCGATCCCTCAAGGACCTAGAAATAGAAATTCCATTTGACCCAGCAATCCCATTACTGGGTATATATCCAAAGGATTACAAATCATTCTGCTATAAGGACACGTGCACACGAATGTTCATTGCAGCACTGTTTACAATAGCAAAGACCTGGAACCAACCCAAATGCCCATCGATGATAGACTGGATAGGGAAAATGTGGCACATATACACCATGGAATATTATGCAGCCATCAAAAATGATGAGTTTGTGTCCTTTGTAGGGACATGGATGAACCTGGAAACCATCATTCTCAGCAAACTGACAGAAGAGCAGAAGATCAAACACCGCATGTTCTCACTCATAGGCGGGTGTTGAACAATGAGAACACATGGACACAGGGAGGGGAGCACTACACACTGGGGTCAGTTGGGGGAAAATAGGGGAGGGACGGTGGGGGGTGGGGAGTTGGGGAGAGATAGCAAGGGGAGAGATGCCAGATGTAGGTGATGGGGAGGAAGGCAGCAAATCACACTGCCACGTGTTTACCTATGCAATAATCTTGCATGTTCTTCACATGTACCCCTAAACCTAAAATGCAACATAATAAATAAATGGGAAAAAAAATTAACAACAAAAAACAGTCCAGGACCAGGTGGATTCACAGGAGAATTCTACCAGACATTCAAAGAATTGATACCAATCCTATTGAGCCTATTCCACAATATAGAGAAAGAAGGAACCCTCCCTAATTCATTCCATGAACCCAGCATCACCCTAATAACAAAACCAGGAAAGGATATAACCAAAAAGAAAACTACAGACCAATATCCTTGATGAACATAGACGTTAAAATCCTTAACAAAATACTAGCTAACCAAATCCAACAACATATCGAAAAGATAATCCACCATGATCAAGTGGGTTTCACACCGGGGATGCAGAGTTGGTTTAACATATGCAAGTCGTTAAATGCAATACACCACATAAACAGAATTAAAAACAAAAATCACATGATCATCTCGATGCAGAAAAAAGCATCCAACAAAATCCAGCATCCCTTTATGATTAAAACTCTCAGCAAAACTGGAATAGAAGGGACATACCTCAATGTAATTAAAGCCATCTATGACAGATACTCAGACAACATAACACTGAATGGGGAGAAGTTGAAAGCATTCCCTCTGAAAATAGGAACAAGACAAGGATGCCCACTCTCACCACTCCTCTTCAACATAATACTGGTAGTCCTGGCCAGAGCAATCAGACAAGAGAAAAAAATAAAGGGCATCCAAATCAGTAAAGAGGAAGTCAAACTGTCACTGTTTGCTGACTATATGATTGTTTACCTTGAAAACCCTTAAAACTCCTCCAGAAAGCTCCTAGAACTGATAACAGAATCCAGCAAAGTTTCCAGATACAAGATTAATGTACACAAATCAGTAGCTCCTCTGTATACCAACAGCAACCAAGTGGAGAATAGTCAAGAACTGAACCACTTTTACAATAGCTGCAAAAAAAATACTTAGGAATATACCTAACCAAGGAGTCAAAAGACTTCTACAAGGAAAACTACAAAACATTGCTGAAATAAATCATAGAGGACACAAACAGATGAAAAATACATCCCATGCTCATGGATGGGTAGAACCAGTATTGTGAAAATGACCATACTGCCAAAAGCAATCTACAAATTCAATGCAATCCCTGTCAAATACCACTATCATTTTTCACAGAATTAGAAAAGACAATTTTAAAATTCATACGGAACCAAAAAGAGCCCACATAGCCAAAACAAGACTAAGCAGAAAGAACAAATCTGAAGGCATCACACTACCAGATTTCAAACTATACGATAATGCCATCGTCTCCAAAACAACGTGATACTGGTGTGTGTGTGTGTGTGTGTGTGTGTGTGTGTGCACATGCATGCGTGTGTGCATGTGTGTGATGGAATACTACTCAGCCATAAAAAGGAATAAATTAACAGTGTTTACAGTGACTTGGATGAGATTGGAGACTGTTATTCTAAGTGCAGTAACTCAGAATGGAAAGACAAACATGGTATGTTCTCACTGATACGTGAGAGCTAAGCTATGAAGATGTAAAGATGTAGAATGATACAATGGACTTTGGGGACTTGTGAGGAAGAGTGAGAGGGAGGCGACGGATAAGAGACTACAAATATGGTGCAGTGTGTACTGCTCGGGTGATGGATGCACTGAAATCTCACAAACTACCACTAAAGAGCTTACTCATTAAACCAAATACTACCTGTACCCCAATAAATTATGGAAAAATAAAAATAATAAATCTCAAGTGACTACAATTCAACTTATAAACCAGAGCTACAATTATATGAAGTTAGTTGAACAACTTGTTTATAGGTTTTCTTGCTACTCTGAAATTACTTAGTATTTAGGTCTAAAAATTATGGAAATAGTGTTCTTCATAAAATTGTGAAAAATAAACATTCATTTGGCACTTCAGAGTAAGTTAGATCTTGACCTGTCAGGATGTGTCCAGAGGGAGGTAACTGAAGTGACAGGGATCCTAAAGTTATATAGCATAAGAAACATTTTTAAAATCTTGGAGAAAAGTAGACTTGGGGGAAATATAATTCTTCAAATGGTTAAAAGGTTGTCATGAAAAGCAGATTGAGCTTATTCTGTACAGTTCCAATGAACAAGAGTTGGACAATCAATGGATGCTGCAGTGAGGAGTTTAGCTCAGGATAAGAAAGACGTTTCTAAAAATAGAGCTGATAAAAAAATGGAATACACATTCTGTTAGGTGGTGATAACTAGGCTGAAAAAATATTTTAAAAATTGGAGAGATGTGGTAGAGGAGATTCTTACATCTTTTGGGAAATAGGACTAGGATTAAAACACTTGCAATGTCCTTTCCAACTCTAAAGTTCCAGATTCTGGACTTTGGCTCCCATCTTCCCCCATTCTGACCTTTTTTTTTTAACTATAGTTAAGATGATTTGTGTAAATCAAAACTCTGATTTTCTCACTTTTCCACCTAAATCCCTTCAGCAACTTCCCATTTTCCTTAGGATAAAGTTAAAATGCTTCAGCATGACCCTACTTACTTCTTCAATCTATTCCTCTTCCTTCCCACCAACCACCACCACTAATGAATTACCTCTGCATCATTACGTACCTTTCTCCCACCTTAAGAAAATAGAAAAATAAGAGTACCCTAAACCTAAAGCAAGAAGAAGGGAGAAAATATTAAAGATTAATGTGGAGATAAAGGAAATAGAACATAGAAAAACAAAAGAATCAATGACCCCAAAAGCTGGTTCTTTAAAAATAACAACGAAATCAACAGACCTTTAGTGAGGTTTGTTTACTGATCAAGTAAAGTAGAGAGACAATTCAAAGTACTAAAACCAGAGATGAGGGCCGGGCACAGTGTCTCACGCCTGTAATCCCAGCACTTTGGGAGGCTGAGGTGGGTGGATTACAAGGTCAGGAATTCGAGACCAGCTGACCAATATGGTGAAACCCCATCTCTACTAAAAAATACAAGTATTAGCTGGGCATGGTGGCACACACCTGTAGTCCCAGCTACTCGGGAGGGAGGCTGAGGCAGAAGAATCGCTTGACCCAGGAGGTGGAAGTTGCAGTGAGCTGAGATCATGTTACTGCACTCTAGCCTGGGCAACAGAGTGAGACTCCATCTTAAAAAAAAAAAAAAATTAAAAAAAAAAAAAACAGAGATGAAAGAGGTCCCACTTCTTTCATACTACTGACTTCATAGAAATAAAAGGATTAGAAGAGAAGACTATGAAAAAATTGATGCCAAGTTAGATAACCTAGATGAAATGGCCAAATTGCTAGAAATACGCATACTACTGAAACTGACTCATGAAGAAATAGAAAACCTAAATAAATATACAATAAGCAAAGAAAAAGTCCGTAGTGATATAACTTCCAACAAAGAAAAACTCGTGGTCAGAGGGCTTCACTGGCAAATTCTACCGAATATTTACAGAATAAACACCAACTCTTCTCAAACACTTTCAAAATTAGAACAGGAACCATCTCTGGACGGATCAGCTCGTAATGACTCAGGGAAGGCAGAGCTTACTTTCAGGTTCTCTAGATGGCTGGACTCCTGTTTTTGCTCTGAATGTAGATTGGACAGATGGCTAGGCTCTGCCATCTGGCAAAACCACTGGCTGAGCTCTGCCATCAGGCTGCGATGCTCAGTTGGCACTACAATGGCTTCTGACCAGGCAGGGCCACAAGAAGGGTGTATTCCCTGGTCAAATCATACTGATATTTGAGTACAGCAGCTAAACAGTATTGCAGGAGGGACCTTGAGATTAGGTGGAGTCACTGATTGAGATGGATGGAACCATCTGCTATGCGTAATAGCAATGGATGTTTGAGGATTGCTGCCCTGCCTAAGTGAGTCCTTGTGGTGGGCTTTGAGATTGGGCTGAGAAATGTTTAGACTCCTCTGTGTGGCAGATCTAGCCTTTGCTCTTTGCCAAAGTTTGCTGCAGCAGTTGTCTCCCTCTGTGGGTGAGGTTTGGTGATAGGCTTTGAGGATGCTTCAAATGCTGTTTGAACTTCTGGGTGTGACAGAACTAGTCCCTGCCCTTTGCTGAAATTTGCTGCAGTAGTCATCTTCCTCTTTGAGTGGAATCCTTGGATAGGGTCTGAGACTGGTCATGGAGGCTAACCATCTAGGGATTCAAGCTAGATAGAGCATTATATAACATCTGTTAGCTTAGCTGGTACCTCTGATTGAGCACCACCACTGGCAGATACACATAGTTACTACCAATAGTGCTTTGTTACCACCTCCTTGCCTTGTTTCTACCTAACCCCAAGCTGCCTAGCCATGCTGTTTCCCCCTGTCTTTCCCATGAGGTAAAATTGAGATGGACTTTCTGGGAAGCATCTCAGAAGGCTAGGGAAGGTGGATTTCCACCTCTGGCTCTCTTTTCCTACTGTATAAATCATGGGTCCTGGGGAATTCCCTCTGTGTAGCACTGTGCCAATTTGAGGGAGTGGAAAGGGTGACATGATTAATGTGAGACTATTTCTCTTACCCTTTTAATGTGATTTTTGTTCATTTTTGTGGACAATGCAGGTGACTTCAGCTTATACCCAAAGTTTGGGATTTTTACCAAGGTGTTCTTTGTTGTTAGCTGAACTTTCTATTGGGGGTAGTAAAGCCTGTCTTCCTATCTTGACATATTGCTGATATCACCTACCTGCAGCTTTTAAAGTGTTTTACTACAGTTTCCTGAAAACCACTTCTATTTTGGTCTTCATGACATTTTCATTGCTTTGGCTTTCAAAGCTCGATGCTAGCTTCTCCTTTTTTTCCTTTTTCCAGAAGCTGGCTTATAAATCAGCTCTGTTAGCAACATCTACTTTTCTATCCACAGTCAGTCAGTCAGTCAGTCATAAAATCCTGTCTGTTTTTCTTGTGTCCTGTCTTTTGAATCTCTCCTTCCTTTCAATTCCATCATCAAAAGTCAAACCTAGGCCCTCACTGACTTGTGCCTTAACAATTATCTTCTCGTTGGTTATCCTTCCTCCAAGATTCAAATTCTTTGAAAAGTTTATTGTCTTAAGCTCTGCCTTGTTGCTTCTTTCCTGCTCAGAAATCTTTACTGTTGAGGCACCCAAGAGTGTCTGATGCTATGCAAAGCCTTTTGCTTCCTGCCTTTATTTACTTTTATTTTTTCATTTTTGTATAGGTAAAATTTTTTAACTTTATTTTTAAATTTTATTATAGTGTACAATCAAGTGGTTTATATTCATAAAGCTGTGCAACCACCACTATCTAATTTTTATTATATCACTTCTCCCCTCAAACCCAGTAGCAGCTATTTCCCATTCCCCTCTCTTCTGGCATCCCATTCCCATTCCCTAGCAATCACTCATCTTTTTTCTGTCTCTGTCTTTGCTTGTTCTGGACATTTCATATGAATGCAGACATATGATATGTGGCCTTTTATGTATGTCTCTTTTCACTTAGCATAATAATTTCAGGGTTCATTCATATTGTAGCATACATCAGTATTTTATCACTTTTAAGACTAAACAATATCCCATTATAAGGATATACCATTTTTGTTTATCCATTCATCAGTTGATGGGCATTTAAATCATTTTCACCTTTTGATTATTGTGAAAAGTGCTGCTATGAACATTTGTGTATGAGTTTTTGTGGACATGTTTTTCAGTTCTCTTGGATATTTACCTAGAAGTGGAATTACTGGATCATATAGTAAATATATGTTTGACTTTTTGAGGAACAGTCTAACTCTTTAACAAAGTAGTTGCACTATGGCCCTACTTACTTCGACAGGATAATTCTTAATCATTTTCCTTACATAGACTGTTTTTCAATATGCCTTCCACTTTTATGCTTCCATATGCCTGCCTAGAATTCTCTTCCCTTTCTCTATGACTCAAAGTCTAAGGCATCTCATGAACATTTTCCCAATTGCCACAGCCTTTGGTGACTGGATGACATAGCACTTAGCACATTCTTTTATTCTTTAATTCAGTAAATATTTATTGAGTTATTCCTGTGTTTTAGGAAACAAGAATACTGTGATGAATAAGACAGGGTACCATCTCTCAAATAGTTCTGTGTGTGTGCCTGGGTGTGTGTATGCATGTGTGTGTATGATAAGATGTCTGATATAAGTCTCATGGTAACCACAAAGCAAAATCTAACATAAATGCATAAAATAAAAATATAAAGGATTTAAAGCAAACTGATACAGAAAATCAAGTCACAAAGAAAGACAGCAAGAGAGGAAGAAAGAAAGTATCTGTAAAACAACCAGAAAGTAATAAAATAAAAAACCTACAGGCTATATTATTGATTAATATAGATGCAAAAATCCTCAACAAAATACTAGCAATCCATATTCAACAATACATTATAAATGAATTTATCCAACACATTAAATGGATTACTCACTTGATCATAAATCTCATATACAATTTAAGTGAATTTTTATCCGTGAGATGTAAGAATGGTTCAACAAACACAAATCAATAAACTGCTATATCACATTAACAGAATGAAGGACAAAAACCATGTGATCGTCTAACTAGATGCAAACAAAAGCATTTGACAACATTCAACATTGTTTCATGATTTTTTTAAAAAACTCCAAAAATTATATATGGATGGAATGCACCTCAACACAATAAAGGATATAAATGATAAGCCAAAAGTTAACTTTACATTCAATAGTGAAAAACTGAAAGCCTTTCCACTAAGATCCAGAATAACATAAAGATGCCTACTTTTGCCATTTCTATTCAACACAGTATTGGACATTCTTGTTTGAGCAATAGGCAATAGAAAGAAATAAAAGTCATCCAAATAGGAAAGAAAGAAATGAAACTGTCACTATTTGCCAATAATATGATCTTACATATAGAAAACCCTAAAAATTACACCATAAAACTGTTAGGACTAATAAACAAATACAGTAAAGTTAAAGGATACAACATCAACATAAAAAAATCAGTAGAATTTCTTATACTCTAACAATGATTTTTCTGAAAAAAAAATCAAGAAAGCAATTCGATTGATGATAGCCACTAAAAAAATACAATTATTAAGAATAAATTTAACCTAGGAGATAAAAGACCTGTACCATAAAAACTATAAAACACTGATTAAAGAAATTGAAGAAGATACAGATTAATGACATAATATCCCATATTCATGAAACCAAAGAATTAATATTGCTAAAATGTCCCTGAAGCAATCTACAGATTTAATGCAACCTCTATCAGAATTCCAATGTCATTTTTCAAAGAAATTTTAAAAATCTAAAACTCATATGGAACCACAAAAAAACAAATAGCAAAGGCAACCATGAGGAACAAAAAAAAAGCTGTAGATCTCACACAAACTGATTTCAAACTATATTACAAAGCAATAGCAATTAAAACAGCATGGTACTGGTATAAAAATAGACAAACTGACCAATGGAACAGAATATAGCACCCAGAAATGAACGTTTGTATATATGGTTGATTAATTTTCAACAAAATGCCAAGTATACACAATGAGAAAAGAACAGTATCTTCAAAAAACGGTGTTGGGGAAACTGGATATTCAGATGTAGAAATATGAAACTGGACCCTTATCTCACACCATATATGAAAATCAACTCAAAGTTGATTAAAGGCTTAAACATAATACCTGAAACTGTAACGTTACTGGAAGAAAACATTAGGAGGAAACTACATGGCATTGGTCTGAGCAATAACTTTTTTAGATTTGATCCCAAACGTTCAGTTAATGAAAGCAAAAGTGAGATTACTATAAAATAAAAGACTTCTGCACAACAAAAGAAACAACAGATTGAAAAGACAAACTAATAGGAGAAAATACGTGTGAGCCATACATCTGATAAGGGGCTAGTTTCCAAAATATATAAAGAAGAAAAATAACCCCATAAAAAGAAAAAAAAATTTAGAAAGAAATATTTGAAATGATAGAAATCTTAATTAGCTGATATAATTATTCCACATTGTATTCATAAATCATAACATCATTTTATATCCCCAAAATATATATAACTATCATTTATTAATTTATAATATAATTAAGCTTCAGGGAGACTGAGGAGAATAGAAAACATTCTCGGATTTTTTTTCTCATATTCATAGTTATTTAGTGATTCTGATAAAAGAACCTATAGAGAGAAAAAGTAAATACCTGAAAACAACCAAAGTTGTTTTCACTTAGAGGCTACCTCAGAATCCTAATCCTGTTATTCTTCATTATCTAATATTTTTAAGTCTGCTTTTAATAAGAAATATTTGCAAATTCTCATCTCCTAAAATGTTAATTATTTTGCAATATGTGCAATTTGTCTGACATGGATCACTTCTTTTCCCTTTGTTTGACCATGGCAGTAACCTAACGAGGAGGACAGAGAAAGAAAAGCAAGGAGAATCTCAGATCTGTTTTACTATTTGCTAATATACTCACTAAAATTAGACTTACAGATTTTCTGCAAATTTCCAGAGTTATCTTTGCTAGCCTTGCTCCTTATTTCTACTTATAACCTAGTTTTCCTGTTCATCTTTTGCTAAAATTGCCATTATAGATTTCACTTTTTACTATAGAAAGTTTCTCTAATATTTCTTAGATAATTAACATACCATGATTTTTTTCCTTATATCCCATCAGGAACCACTTGGACATGAAATTATAGATATGGTACAGAATAATGAAAATACTGGAAAAAGACAAGCTCCCATTCAATTTCAGCATTCAGTGCTTGGTGGGTAAGATCAGTCCACTTTGGTATCTGGTGCAAGCAGTTTCCCATACAAAATCATCTGATTTATATGTAACTTGGCCACAAAAACCAGCAAGGAAAACATTCACACCCTGAATCCATGCCCCAGTCAAAACATCTACAAATGACTGACATCCATCACTTGTTACTCCTCTTCAGCAAATGCAAAGGAGTAACTCATATAAATGTATGGAAGTGGCTTCTCAGCTGTAGATACAAAGTTTAACAACCAAGAGAGTGGTATTTGTTGTTTGTTTATTTGTTCATTTGTTTGTTTGTTTGAGATGGAGTTTCACTCTTGTTGCCCAGGCTGGAGTGCCATGGCACTATCTCAGCTCACTGCAACCTCCACCTTCCAGGTTCAAGCAATTCTCCTGCTTCAGCCTCCCGAGTAGCTGGGATTACCAGCATGCACCACCACACCTGGTTGATTTTTATATTTTTCGTAGAGATGAGGTTTCTCCATGTTCATCATGCTGGTCTCGAATTCCCAACTTCAGGTGATCCACCTACCTCGGCTTCCTAAAGTGCTGGGATTACAGGCATGAGCCACCATGACCGGCCCTTGTTGTTTATTTAATAAATTTTCTGCCCTATTCCCTCCACAAAGCAAAAGGAGATATTTATCTCTAGTGTTCTAAGTTGGGAGATAGAATACATCTGCCAAAGAAACAGTTCCACAATTTGTGGCACCTGAAATGTTAGTATTTGTTAGTGTTTGGGAGGTAGGCGTGAGGTAAATGAACATAAACATAGCTCTACCACTCAAGCTATGTAACCCTGGACAAGTAACTTAATCTTAGCAACTGTCATTACTAAGAAATAAATAAAATAAGGAATCATGGTGCATGCCTTTATTCCAGCTACTCAGGAGACTGAGGTGGGAGGATTGCTTGAATGCAGGAATTTCAGACCAGCCTAGGCAACATAGTAAAACCCATGTCTACAAAAAAGTAAATAAATAAAATAGCCAGGCATGGTAGCTCACACCTGTAGTCCCAGCTACTCTAGAGGTGAGGCAAGAAAATGGCTTGAGCCCAGAAGTTTGAGACCAGCCTGGGCAACACAGTGAGATCCCATATCAAAAAGAAGAAGAAAGAAGAAGGAAAAAGTAGAAGAAGAAGAGAAAGAAAAAGAAAGAAAGAGAGAGAGAGAAAAGAAAGAAGAAAGAAAAGAAAGAAAGAAAGAAGAAAGAAAAGAAGAAAGAAAGAAAGAGAAAGAAAGAAAGAAAGAAAGAAAGAAAGAAAGAAAGAAAGAAAGAAAGAAAGAAAGAAAGAAAGAAAGAAAGAGAGAAAGAAAGAAAAAGAGAGAGAGAGAAAGAAAGAAAAGAAGAAGGAGGAGGAGGGAAGGAAGGAAGGAAAGAAAAAGAAAGAAGGAAAGAAAGAAAGGAAGGAAGGAAGGCAGGCAGGCAGGCAGGCAGGCAGGCGGGCAAGCTTCCCAAATGTCAGATTTCAAAATGTGTAGTAAGTGCAAGTGAGTTTGGGAAGGAGGCTTTTCCCACTCTGGTAGCTGAATTGAAGGCTGTGCCTGAGAAGAGATTGGTGTGGGGTTAGAGGCTGTGCTATGGAGTGGGCTCGAGGGGGCAGCTGGCAACCTGGAGTGCCATGGTACCAGACTCAATGAGCCCAAGCCACAAGAGCAAGCCCTATGCCAGGACACAGAGAAGGCCCAGTGGCAATGATGGCCTGGTAGCTGAAATCCCCTACTCTAAAGAAGGCTGGATGAGGGTACCAGAGATCATCCACCACAATATGTCTTTAAAGAAAACTGAATGACTTCAGGTGGCATTTGGCTCACTGAATCAAGGTGATGTCTTAACAAAAGCCAGATAAACTACTGCTATTTGAGCAGCAGCTCATAAGCTGGTAGAAGAATAGCTTAACATAGCAATATAGTGAGAAATGAAATACATGAAATAATAAAATCATTTGTGGCTCTCATACATCAGCAGAGAGCTATGACTCAATTCAATTTATTTTTTAGAAAGGTGCAAAATGTGTCTTAAATGCCTTCTAAACAAGTTTGTCACTCACCTGTGTGGAATTTTTTAGAAAACATCGTAAAATCTCATGCAGGAACTCCAACATGTTCTAACCCACTTGTAAGGGAATAGTGCAGTTCTTTCTTCTAGTGTTGTCTTGAAATAAATCATAAATGCTGCTTCTAAGTGAAGCAGATGCCAGGTTTCCTAAGTGCTTTAAATTTTTTGAGGACACTGTCTCCTGTAAAACCAAAGAAGGAAAAGCATTTCACTGGTGAGGCAAATCAGATTACGTTACATTATCAATGATTTATCATCCCTGGAATCTTCAGCTTGGGCATCCTCTATATACAAACAGCAATGGTTTGCCATATTCAAAGAGCACAAGACCATGACGTTGAAAATCAGAAAGTTGGCCGGGCACAGTGGCTCACGCCTGCAATTCCAGCACTTTGGGAGACCATGGTAGGCAGATCACCTGAGGTCAGGAGTTCAAGATCAGCCTGACCAACATGGAGAAATCCCATCTCTACTAAAAATACAAAATTAGGTTGGCATGGTGGTGCATGCCGGTAATCCCAGCTACTCAGGAGGCTGAGGCAGGAGAACTGCTTGAACCCAGGAGGCACAGGTTGTGGTGAGCCGAGATCACGCCATTGCACTCTAGCCTGGGCAACAAGAGTGAAACTCCGTCTCAAAAAAAAGAAAAAGAAAATGAGAAAGTCAATAAAGAACAACTTGCAAAGAACAGCATGAGTTGTAAAAAGCATGCCAAGGCTGAGGAGTTCAGCTGGCCAACAGCAGAGTTTAACTTCAGCTTTGACTTCCTGCTACTTATCAAGTGTAACATTAGTTTCAAGTACAACACACAGAATCATCACGTAGCAAAGTACATCTGGAATTCTTCCAGAGCAGTGAGAAATTTATTTGCACTGGAACTAGTAAATATCATATATTCACCCTTAAAAATAATCAGGAATAAAGACTGATTAGAATGAATGGAAAAAATCTCATTTTTCGGTTATGTATCTGCTGTAATTTCCTATAAATAACATTGCAAAAGAAAAAATACAATGAATGTCAGAAATGCATAAACTTTTAGATGAATTACATAGTTTTTCAGAAATGATGGCTGGGTGCAGAGGCTCATGCCTGTAATCCCAACACTTTGGGAGGCCGAGGCAGGTGGATCACCTGAGGTCAGGAGTTTGAGACCAGCCAAGCCAATATGGTGAAACCCCGTCTCTATTAAAAAGACAAAAATTAGCTGGGTGTGGTGGTGAGCACCTACTCAGGAGGCTAAGGCAGGAAAATCAATTAAACCAGGGAGACAGAGGTTGTAGTGAGCCAAGATTGTGTCACTGCACTCCAGGCTGGGTGACAGGTTGCAGTGAGCCGAGATTGCACCACTACATTCCAGTCCCAGCTACTCAGGAGGCTAAAGCAGGAGAATCACTTGAACCCAGGAGGCAGAGGTTACAGTGAGCCGAGATTGCACCACTGCACTTCAGCCTGGGCGACACAGCGACATTCCTCTCAAAAAAAGAGAGAGAGAGAGAGATCAAGACCATCCTGACCAACGTGGTGAAACCCATCTCTACTAAAAATACAAAAATTAGCTGGGCATGGTGGTGCATGCCTGCAGTCCCAGCTACTCAGGAGGCTGAGGCAGTAGACTAGCTTGAACCCAGGAGGCAGAGGTTGCAGTGAGCCAAGATTGCACCACTGTTCTCCAGCCTGGAGACAAAGTAAGGCTCCATCTCAAAAAAAAAAAGGTTACTTAATATGTATGTATGCTGTATTCCTGTGTCTAATGCTGTTTTGAAAAGGACCATATAGAATTCATTCTTTGATAACCTAGAGTTTGCTTTAAAACATAACTGTCTATGTCAGCCATGGCAAAATGAAGAGTGTAACTTGCAAAGTTCAAAGAAAATGCAATGCTCTAGGTCTAGGGGCCCATACTCAAAAATGTGGGACCTATAAGAAGAGCCAGGCAGGTAACAGACGTGAATGAAGCTGAATGAACAAACAACCACAGAGGATGCTGAAGGCTGTGCAAACCTGGAGAGAGAACACGTTCCAGCTACCCACTAACACATGGGCTCATGAGCTCAGATCAGTTGTTTTTTTAAGAGGAGCTGAAAATCCAGCATTTCTGTGAAAAGGTCCAAATGTTTAATGTTGGAAATTTTAAATAAAGGCCAATTATATATCTGATGATCAGATCTGGCCATGGGCTGCCAATTTGTGAACTTTGCTTAAACAAAAAAAGACAGAGATAATAGACAGATAAATATAGAAATTTTGTCTTTTCCAGGATGTTTATAAATACATTTAATTTGGGTAGCATGGAAATAATTTTAAAAGCTTTTTAGATTTCTAAGGGCTTTTTAGATTTCTGAGTGAACCTATTAAATATCTTACTACACAAATCCCAAGGTTTTCTTTATAGAATCTTGTGTTTATCTTGAAGCCTCACCTATAAATTATCTTTTTATACTGTGCTGGCCACACAGCCAACAACCTCAGACTGATGATACCTAAATGTTTACTAAGACAATTATCATCCTGTTCAGGATGATGGGTTAATATATTCCACAATGTTACTACCTGTCTCATATCACAAAGGAATATCAATTTTAAAGCTGAAGGGGCCCTGGGGATCATGTGTTTCAATACCTTAATTTCCATTTCATTGCCCTTAAATCACCAATTCCAAACTTTAAGTGACGCAGATTTATAACAGAATAACTAAGATACTGGGAAGAAGTTTTAACTCAGCCCATGTTTCAGCTTCGTCATTTTATAAGTAATAAAATCTAACCTTTCAAATACCTTATCGCCATTTTTCTTCCCAGAATGGAGTCCTTTTTGTGCTCACTTTCTATTTTATTTAAGAAATTGTATTAACTGAAAATTCCAAGGGAACATTTAATACCTTTTAATAGACATGTAATCTATCATACTCCAGAGTACCTACAAATAAGGTGAGTGAGGCCACCTCACACCATCAGCAATCTTGCCTTTCTGACAGTTCGCTGACACTTTCAATATGGTTGTTCTCTGTTAGAGCAATGATTCATCATACTCCAAACAGCATAAGAATGTCAGCTCTGTCCTCTGGGGCCCAGGAAGCAAAACAGGATCTTAGTCACTATAGTAGCTGCTGTATTATTTTTGGCATGCCTTTCAGTATGGATGTGGAATTTAAAAAAAGAAAGAACTAGAACATAGGCAAGTAGCACAGTGTCCATGGTACACTGTGATAATTTTTTTTTTTTTTTTGGGGGGGGCAGACTCTTGCTCTGTTTCCCAGGCTGAAGTGCACTGGCGCAATCTTGGCTCACTGCAACCTCCGCCTCCCAGGTTCAAGCCATTCTCCTGCCTCAGCCTCCTGAGTAGCTGGGATTAGAGGTGCACACCAACATGCCCAGCTAATTTTTGTATTTGTGGTAGAGACGGGGTTTCACCATGTTGGTCATGCTGGTCTCGAACTCCTGACCTCAGCCTAGACCCACCTTAGCCTCCCAAAGTGCTGGGATTACATGCATGAGCCACTGTACCTGGCTGGCTGGTACAAATTTAATGCATTGCCTCTCCCCAGTACATTGATCTGGCACACCAGTGCCAGCAAGCTGGCACAGTCCCTTTGATCACCTGACTGATCACATTAATATTCTACCTTTTTAACCTAACATGTGGTATCCATTACCCCCAAAAGTAGATTAGAGCTTGATTTTTTATGAAGCAATCTAAAATCAATTGTTTTAAGACTTTCCAGTACACAGGAAAAGTAAATATCCATTTTTATTCCTAAGGAAAAAATCTACAGCACACTTCCCATTATTTTTTGTCATGGCCTTCTTAGTGTAACAATTAGAATTGTATATTTCACAAATTCTGAATTTACAAAGTGCTTCCCCTAAGCCATATATGCCTTTTATTTTGCGTTGATACCAGGTTTACCAAGTAATTTAAGGTGAGAGCACCAAAAATTATTTGTGTTGTGGTAATTCAATTGCATTGGGTAAGATCATATACTTAATATTCTTACTATTTATTATGTGAGTTTCAGTTATTTGTTTACATTGCTGCCTCCCACCACTCTGACATAATCCTCACAAGGGCAACCACTAGGATTTATTTCTTTCTGCTTCCTTATTACCTTACAATATACTTGATACCTAGTAAACAATATGGTTAAGCATAAATGAAGGAATGAGTTAAACTTTGTACCTTTCTATCCTGTTGCCCTCAAAACAGACAAAGCATACTAAATATAACACCATTTCATATATATCTTTTTCCATTTTACAGTCTCTTACTCTATTTTTAAAAATCTATTCCAGCTAATTTATGGAATAAGAAATGTCAAGGACAACATGGTATCTTTTTACCGTAATCACAGGATGAATAATGTACTTCCTGATCTAGGACTGTGAAGTGAACACTCTGAAGCATCCTTTCCCACCAACAGCAAGCGATGCACAGCAGGTGATGATCTCCAGATGTCTTCCATTTGAAGCAAGTGAATAAGCACAGTAGCATTCACTCTGTACATGCCTTATATACATCAGGTACACAGGAAGTGTTGATGAAAGAATGATGGAAAGGTGAGCCTGCAGGCAACAGCAGTGGTCTTCCTAGGGAACAGGACAGGGGCTTTGGTATAAAGAGATTTCACAAACAAAGCTCCAACTGGAAGCCCTGTGCAAAGGATGTTATGCAAAGTTCTTTTGTTACTTTCCACAATGAAAAACTCTGTTTGAACACCACCTGGCACATTAGTAAGAAGGTGGCCATAGATGACATCAGAAACTTAATTCTACCCAAATTTAAGATGAATCCATGATTATTTATTAAAATATAAAATCACCTCTAACTGCACCCAGAGATGTTCTATTTGTAAATTTCCTTTCAGCATCTTATGTATTTTTTACATAATTGAGATCACAGCACATGAAGCGTTACATCTTGCTTTTTTCTTTTAATATAACAAGCAATTCCCAATTACCTGGCTCATAAATTCTTCAATAGCAAGAGAAGCTGGAAGTTCCTAGGGTAATATTGAGTATGTCTGAAACAAATGTGGACAATTCTATCTTTTCTTCACATTATTTTCCCTCTGGATTAAATGTTCAAGGACAAGGTGTAGATTTTAAAATTAGACTTCAGAACATCAATGGTGCTGGAAATTTTTGCCTGAACTAAAGAATCAGACAGTGGCTCTAGCCACAGCTCTCTGCACTTCCAATACCTCTGAAGATGTGGGGGGAAGAGCAGAGAAAGAAGGGGTTGTACTTGTTTAAAAATGATTTTTACTTGGAAGACCAGTTTGTAAAATAATATCGGTATAGAATAAGCTTGAGAGGGGTCACCTGGGGCCTAACCCACTATCCCCATCCCTTTCCCCACCCTGTTCCTCCTCCCATTCCAATGCACAGTAACGTCTGGAAGACAATACCTGGATGACTAGGGCTCTCAAGAAAACAAATATAAAACACTATGATAGGTGGATTCCATTATATTGTAACGTATCTGTCATTCTGTCAGCATTTAGCATACATGTCATTTGCGAGCATCCTTGGTCATCACAGAGTTCAAATCAAGAAGTAAAAATCTTTGTGAAAGGCAGCTATTGATATTTAGGGCAGGGGCCAAATGTTCTGCATTCAAATACTAGTGCTGCCACTGAGGAGGTGTATTACCTTAGACAAGTTACTCAACCTCTCTGTTCTTCTGTTTTATCTTATATAAAATGGGAAGGATATTAGTATCCAGTTCAAGCAGATGTTGTGGAGAGTAAATGAATTATTACATGTAAAGAGTTTAGGATGGCACCTGCAACATCATGAGCCCTCTGTGAAGAGATACAATTAACACAGAGATAGGAATCTGAACATCAGACTCTTCTGATTTGTCATTCATTTGTCCAGACCAAAATTAACAGATCTTTCCTAGCCCACGTTTCCTGATGTATTATATAAACCTAATAATAATTCATTTCTCACTAAAATGTTAGAAGAAAACAAACTTTGAAACACTTTAAATCTCCAAAGCAGTTTTCCATTATATTTAAATTATAAACTGTTCTAATTTTTAAATAACTTTCATATTATAAAACAATATATACTTATTAAAGGATCCAGATGTACATTAAGTTATATGTCATCCCATCCTCTAGAGATAGTTTTGACATTTTGGCATACATTCATCAAGTTTTTCTACATGTGTATTTTTATGGTAAAGTATTTTTTGTTGCTACATTTTAGGTACCATTGGAGGCTGGAAAAAGTCACTTCATAGTGGTTCAGAATGAGCAATTAAATGAGTATGAAAAGGTTTGACTGGTATTGTACTTTCTGCAGGGCTCTGAAAAGTAAAGCTAGATGTCAAGACAAGTGATAAAGACTACCTCATCACTCATACTGACTAGTTACAATGCAGTCAAAGAATATTTTGTTTTCAATGTAATTAATAACCTAGGTGGTTCCTTGTAACACTTTTTAAAACAGTAACATAAAGCAAAAGAAATACACATTAGCCTTCTCTCTAATGCCCTTTCTAAAACTCTATGAGGCCCTAATTTGCTCATGGCACAGTCTTTCCTGATCCTGGACACATACCCAGGACCATTTCCCTATAATTCCTAATCCAGAATCTACTACTAACAAATCCCAAACATCACCCTTAGAATGGTATAAGTTACTAATGAGACGTAAAAGTTAAGGATAATACAAGGTTTTCATACAGGTAGATACATTCAGTTTTCCTTTGACTCTGTGCCACCAAGCCCAGATAATTTTTGTATTTTAGCAGAGATGGGGGTTTCACCATGTTGGTCAGTCTGGTCCCAAACTCCTAGCCTCAAGTGATCTGCCCACCTCAGCCTCCCAAAGTGCTGGAATTAAAGGTATATTTTAGAAATTAATTGAAAAGAATTGTAAGAGAATATGACATACATGAGAACTGCCTATATATCTTATTGTTAGTAACAATGTGCTGTTGTCACTATGGCTACATTCTTCTCCTAGAGACATGGAACTATTGGATGTCCCCACCTCTGAAGTTAAGACATGACAGATGGCCTGCTTGGCTAATTAAATATAAGACAAAGTTACATGTATTTCTCATGGGTAGAAATGTTAAGAGTTAGAACATGGCTTGCCTTTACTAACCAACAAGACTTCAGATGGGGCAGGGTACCAGGCTGGGTTCCAGAGTAAGAAGCCTGGACTAAGGGATCAGGAACAGATCTCAGGTGACCCACAATAGACAGGAAGCATGAGAGAGAAATAGACTTTTGCTAGTAGCTACTAAAATATCAGGACTGTTTCTTACCAATACTGAAGAGTAGAATTGCTTTCAACAGAATAAAAAATTTGAGGACAAAAATTATCTTATAATTTTAAAAGAAGCAAAAGATTTGAACATACGCTTCACCAAAGAAAACATGTGAATGGCAAATAGGCACATGAAAAGATGTGCGATCTCATTACACATTAGAGAAATATAAAGTAAAACCACAATGGATACTGTTTTATCAGATTGACTAAAAAAAATACAGACAATACCAGAAAAAAAAACTGGATCTCTAATACATTGACAGTGAGAATACGAAATTATACACCTACTCTGGAAAATAATTTGGCAGTGTATTAATAAGATTTAACACTCACTAGGAGTGTGGCCCAGCAATCACACTCCTAGATATTTACCTTGAATAGTGATTGGCAAACTACTTCCACCAGTCAAATTCAACTTTTAAGAGTGTGGTACACAACCACACTAATTCATTTACATATTATCTCTGCCTGCTTTTACATTGTAAGAGCAGAGTTGAGTAACTGCAACAGAGACCATAAAGTCCACAAATCTTAATATATTTACCATCTGAGAGCCAGGCATGATGGCATGTATCTATAGCCCTAGCTACTCTGGAGGCTGAGGCAGGAAGATCACATGAGCCCATGAGTTTGAGTCTGTAGTGCACTATGATCACACCTATGAATAGCTACTGAGACTCCATGTCTTTAGAAAAAACAGAAAAATTACCATCAGGCCCTTTAAAGATAAAAGTTTACTAACCTCTTCCCTAGATAAATGAAAATTCATATTTAAATATGTACATGGATGTTTATAGCACATCTATTCATGGCTGTTAAAAACTGGAAACAACCCAAACATCATTCAACTCGTGAATGGATTTATAAGCTATAGAACATCCACAAAATGGGATATTGCAGCAATATAAATGCACAAACTATTAATATAGGCAACAACTTGGATGAATCTCAAAAACACTTTGGTGACTGATAGGAATCCTTTTCAAAAGGTCACATGTTGTATGATTCCATTTATAACACATTTGTGATGATAAAACTATAAAGATAGAGAACAGATCAGTGGTGTCCAAGGACCAGAAGCCAGGGGGAAATGTGACTACAAATGCAAGTATGATGGAGTTTTTGGGATGATAGGACCAGTTTCTTGACTGTGGTAGTGGTTACACTGATCTATACATCTGTTACGATTCATAGACCCGTAGACCAAAAAAGTATATGTTAGCATATACTAAATGTTTAAAGCAGGAAGAGTACTATTGTCTCCCATGAGACATATACAAAACCCTAATAATCTTTTTAGTTCCTAACGAATAATAAATAATACTGCAATCTTGCCCAAGTATTGAATATTTCCTAAGACATATCTCGAGAATATTGGTAAAAAATGCAAAACACACCAACTTGCTAATTCAGTAATGAAAGCAAAAAATTATTACTTCACTAAATGAATAGTCTTGGAATTAAACTCTATTCAGACAGAATTCTTGATGCTGCAAATGGTTCATTCCCTCTCTGGTTGGGTTACACAGGCAGGCTTCCACAGATGGGCCACAGAAGACTATGCCAGGGGCCCAGTTCACACCATCAAGTGTCAAACAGGACATGTTTTATTCTCAGAGAGTTTATCTGTAACTATGTGATGAACACACAGGGGACGTTAAACAACTGGACCAAAAGGGGTTGATTCTGCAGAGTGGGGTGGGGTCCCCCCACCCCCACGAGGCTTTGAAAAGCCTGTTTGCCCTGCAGATACCAATAGCTAACAGGTCAGCCTGAGAGTAAGGTAAAGAAGGTGCTAGGAGAGAATCGCAAATGGGTCTAAGCTCCAGGACACCAGTCACAAGCAGGTCCTTTCCTAGCCCTGCAGGAGGGAAAAAACAGAGATGCGGAGAAGAGAGATACACTTTGAAAGTGAAAGACGACAACCTCCAAAAATGGGAAGCCCTGAATGTTCTTGAAATGAAGAATAGTCAGAATCTTCTCACAGGTGTTTATTTTCTCCAGAACACTGATTTTGTACCTGTAGCTAGGAGCAGGCACAAACTCAGCTGGAGGCACTACCTGTGGTATTTAACCAAGCAAATCTCCTTTTCTTCCTATTCCCTTTGCCTTCTTTGCTCTCCAACCCCTCTGAGCGCATCCGTTTACACACGCTGGCACTTAGCTCCCCATCTCAGCCCCAGCATGTGCTCTAGCACTGCTGTAAGGCATTCTTTTCCATTGTCTAAAAGTCAATCACTCCAGCAGAAGTTCTAAGGAACTCCTTTCATTGGCCCAGGGTCTTGGAGAAGGTGGGGATTCCTCCCAGGATAAATTCCCCTGCTCCTTCACCCACACCGGATTTCCAGCTCTCTGGAATCCCCTCCCACATAGTGGGAGCTCTCTTTCCCCTCCTAAATTTCCCCTCTGGAATCCCCTTCCACACTCTTCATGGAAGTCTTTCTCTTCTTCTCCTTTTCTTCTCTTTTCTCTACCTAAATAAAATCACCTTTCTGCAACACCTCTTGGGTTCAATATTTTACTTTTACAAGCATACAGCACACCTGCAGTGGTCTCTTCTCTTAATCTTTAAAAAGTAAAACCCAAAAATCCACAGCATTCTCTAGGGAAAGCCGTGCCTCACCAACACCCCAAAAAGACTCAGTTACACCCTGACATCTGTCCCCCAGCTCCCCTCACTTGTCGCTGGCATGGTAAGACCTGGCTTTCCACCTTACCTGGTTTCTCCCCCAGGAATAGAGAGGGAAAAACAGCAGATGCTTTATGGTGAGAAAATTTGCCCAGATGCTTTGTCTCTGCTAAATTAGATACACATTTTTTTTTCTAGCTTGGGATGTAAACCAGGCTGGATGACATAGTGTATAACAATTGAACTTTCACTTCAACCTGAGGATGAGCTTAACAATATACCTAATGCCAACTAAAGAGCTCATCTCATAGTTGTGTTTAATAGTCCTGGGGATACGGTTGGAAAATGGATATTGTCTTGTGGAAGCTAAATATCCCAGTAAGCTCAGGGTTGCCAAACCTACTCCATGAATCAGGGCATCTGCAGGAAGCAGCACTGAGAGTGGGCACCTCTTGCTAAAGGGGGAGATGGATGTGCCCCATGCCAAGTACAAAAGCACCGAGAATGTAAGGAGTCTGCACCAGACACTGTGCTAAGCATTTATATGTCTGACAGTTCAAACACATTTGAATGTTCAGCAATACATGAGGTAGATTATATTACTCCCATTTTACAGATAAGAAAACTAACACTTAAAAGTTAAATAATTTTTTTAATTTTTTAATTTTTTTTTTTTTTAGATGGAGTCTCGCTCTGTCGCCAGGCTGGCATGCAGTAGAGTGATCTTGGCTCACTGCAACCTCTGCCTCCCAGGTTCAAGCAATTCTTCTGCCTCAGCCTCCCGAGTAGCTGGGACTACAGGCGTGCACCACCACGCCGGGCTAATATTTTCTATTTTTATAGAGATGGGGTTTCACCACGTTGGCCAGGATGGTCTCAATCTCCTGACCTCATGATCTGCCTGCCTTGGCCTCCCAACGTGCTGGGATTACAGGTCGTGAGCCACTGTGCCCAGCCAAAACATTAAATAATCTTCCTGAGGCCTCACAGCTACAAGTTACTGAACTGGAATTCAAACTCACACATTAAAGCCCTTGTTTTTAAAATGTAGACCTAGGCCGGGCATGATGGCTCACGCCTGTAATCCCAGCACTTTGGGAGGCTGAGACAGGCAGATCACATGGTCAAAAGACCAAGACCATCCTAGCCAACATGGTGAAACCCCGTCTCTACTAAAATACAAAAATTAGCTGGGCCTGGTGGCACGCACCTGTTGTCCCAGCTACTCAGGAGGCTGAGGCAGGAGAATTGCTTGAACCTGGGAGTCAGAGGTTGCAGTGAACAAAGATAGCACCACTGCACTCCAGCCTGGCATCTGGTGACAGAGACTCTGTCTCAAAAAAAAAAAATATATATATAGACCTAACTCCAATTAGTAAGAACATGTTTTCAGGCTTGCCCGAAGTCTGTTATTCTTATTAAGTCTATAGCACATATATCGGTCTTGTTTTCCATTCCTAGGACACTAGCTTTGAAATGACCCCAAAGTCTTTTGATTCCCACTAGACTGCCAGCAACCTCCCTCAAGCCAACTCTGGAGAAAACATCCAAGTGAAAGGATGTATGGATTCTAGGAACAAACAATAAGTCCTGTGAAACCCCTCCACTAACTAACTTAAACTGGGATGAGTGTTGGGACAGGGCAGGACAGGCAGAGGAGAGCTGCTGATGTTCTCCTCTGCTTGTCTCATGCTCTGCCCAGGAACCATTATGACCTGCCCCTGAAGGGTTAGAGTCAGTGATGGCAAGCTGACCACCCAAGCCTGCACCCTTCTTGCAAGGTTAGCCAGAGCAGCCCCACCCTGCCAAAGCCCCAGAGCTGCTGGTGACCAGAGAGAGGCACCTCCCCCCAAGCTGCTTTACTCTTAAGAGCTTAAAAAGGAACTCTGATTTCAACCTTTTTTGCACTTGTGGGAATTTTTCTATATGTTTTCAATGAACGTAGTTTATTTTTTTAACAAGGGAAACATATAACAATTTTATAAAATTAAAGTATTCCGAATTTTTTTTTAGTAGAGATAGGGTCTCGCTCTGTGGCCTCAGCTGGAGTGCAGTAGTGCCACTGTAAAAATCATCAGCAGAATTGTATGGTGAGGGAGTCAGAGGTGGGGGGTGGTTCTCTGAGCTGGGGCTCCTCTCCTTCCTCCTTTCCTCAAATTCACTGAGGTGGACACAGCCCAGGCGCCAGCCTCTGCACACCTTCTCAACACAGTACCACTTACTAGACAGGAGACCTCTTTCTCATTCTTTCATTCTCTCTCTCTCTTTCTCTCTGTCTCACACACACACACACACACACACACACACACACACACACACACCAGCAACAGAAGCTCATAGGCCAGAATAACTGGACCCCTGGGGAACACAGCCACCTCAAAAGAAAGACAACCAGACTGCGCTTACCAAAGTATGAAAACAAAATTAAAAATCACATCCCAACCAAAATGAAGTATGAAAGATAGAATAGTTGAAGTACACAACACAGCAAATAAATAGAATAGCTACATCTTAAAAACAAATTATTAATGAGGTAGAAGGTCAGATGGAATTGTTACAGACAAAGGATAGCAGGAAATGATAAAAAGATGGGAAATGCAGAAGCAAAGTGGAGGTAAGTAGAAATTACTAGACTCTAGCCAATGAGAGAAAAATAAAAATGAGAAGGAATTGTTAAATGAAGTAGTGGAGCTGGATTTGCTGAAATTAAAGAAAAGACATTGGATTGCAAGGGCTCACAGAGTGATGGACAGAAAAGAAATGAAAAAAAAATCACATAAAGAAAAATCTGTGCCGGGCGCGGTGGCTCAAGCCTGTAATCCCAGCACTTTGGGAGGCCGAGGCGGGTGGATCACGAGGTCAAGAGATCGAGACCATCCTGGTCAACACGGTGAAACCCCGTCTCTACTAAAACTACAAAAAATTAGCTGGGCATGGTGGCGCGTGCCTGTAATCCCAGCTACTCAGGAGGCTGAGGCAGGAGAATTGCCTGAACCCAGGAGGCGGAGGTTGCGGTGAGCCGAGATCGCGCCATTGCACTCCAGCCTGGGTAACAAGAGCTAAACTCCGTCTCAAAAAAAAAAAGAAAAATCTGTATGTTTAAGAAAGCCAAAGAGAAATTCTAAATATGGTAATTAATTTGAAACACTAGAAAAAGAACTATATCTACTAATACAATTTCTAAAATTCAGCACCACCCCAGTCAAGCTTAAGAAATCTTAATGTAAAATGTACAGGAAGGAATGAGAGGCTCACAACAACCAAGCCAACCTGAAAAACCAGCAGTTATAGGATCTACTCTGTCAGATGGCAGGACGGCCCCAGAGCAGGAGAAATGCCACCAGGTGGCATGTCACCAGAGTGGATACACAGTCTATGGGAACAGAACAGAAAGCCCAGAGACTGGAGGCTGAATACATGGAAACTTTGTATATGATAAAGTAGACATCTCAAATCAGTGGGGAAAGCACTGATGGCTAATAGATCATATTAGGAAAATGGCTTAACATATGGAAAAAATAAGCCTAAATTTCATCTATTGACTCATGCAAAGGTGGAATCTGGGTAAAGACTAAATGTGAGAGGTAAAAGTGTAGGGATAAGAGTGTATTCCATTCAGCCAGGCGTGGTGGCTCATGCCTATAATCCCAGCAATTTGGGAGGCCGAGGCGGGTGGATCACTTGAGGTCAGGAGTTCGAGACTAGCCCGTCCAACATGGTGAAACTCCATCTCTACTAAGAATACAAAAATTAGCCAGGCATGGTGGCATGCACCTGTAATCCCAGCTACTCAGGAGGCTGAAGCAGGAGAATAACTTAAACCCAGGAGGCACAGGTTGCAGTGAGCTAAGATGGCAGCACTGTACTCCAACCTGGGTGACAGAGTAAGACTCCATCTCAAGGGAAAAAAAAGAGTGTATTCCATTCAAAAGGATGATAATCTATTTTTCTGACCTAATGACAAAAGAGGTTTTTTTAAAACAAAAACACAAAACATGATACAAAAATACTTAACAAATATATCAATATTAAAATTTTCTGTTTAGCAACAAGCACCATGAAAAATGTTCATAGAAGACAGAATGGAAAAAGTTATTTGTGATGTCTAAAACCAAAAAAGGAGAATATTTGGAATGGACAAGAAATTCTCAAATCAGTAAGGAAAAGATAATAATCCAGAGAAATGGGCAAAGAAGACCTAGGGGAAGGCAATTTTCAGAAGACAAAACCCCAAAAGTGAACAAGCCTTTGAAAAGATGCTCAAAATCGTGAATAAGTAAATACAAATGAAAATAATGAGCTATAAGTTTATATCTGTTAAACAAGCAAAAGTTAGGAAGCCAGGTAATACCCTGCCGGTGAACTGTAGACAAGTGCAGCAATTCAGAAGAGCACTCTGGCAATGCTTAGTCAAAATAAGTAAACAAACATTCTTTGATCCAGAAATTCCACCTGTAACAACATACTCCAAAAACATGCGTAAGAAGTTCCACAAGACAACACGTATAAAAATATTCATGTTCGTGTTCTTTGCAGCCTTATTTGTGCTGGATAGAAGTTGAAGTTTGTCTGGGTTCCCATTGCTAGGAAAATAAATAGGTAAAAATGTGGTAGATGCACATCTTGGGATATTAAAAAGCAATTTGTTAAAAGCAACAGACTTATACATACTATCATGCAGGTATCTTTAAAATATTGTGCTTAGAGGAAAAAAGTAAACAAATGACTAACCTAACAAACGACTAAACCTAACTCAATATAATTTATATAAATTTAAAAACACACACACTCAAAATAAAAATATTCACTGTTCAAGAAGACATGCAAACCGAAAGATACACATTAAATGTCATGAGTTCTAATAGGAGGAGAGAGATGAGAGATGCGACCCGTACTGGTCCATGGCCTGTTAGGAACTGGGCCGCACAGCAACAAGTAGGCAGCAGGTGAGTAAGGGAAGTTTCATCTGTATTTACAGCCTCTCTCCATTGCTCACATTACTGTCTGAGCTCCACATTCTGTCAGATCAGCAGTGTCATTACATTCTCATAGGAGCACAAATCCTATTGTGAACGGCGCATGTGAAGGATCTAGGATCATGCTCCTTATGAGAATCTAATGCCTGATGGTCTGTCACTGTCTCCCATCGCCCCCAGATGGGACTGTCTAGTTGCAGAAAAACAAGTCAAGGCTTCACACTGATTCTACATTATGGTAAGTTGTGTAATTATTTCATTATATATTCTGATGTAATAATAATAGAAATAAAGTACACAATAAATGTAATGTGCTTCAATCATCCCGAAACCATCTCCTTACACCACCCTCCTCCCTCCGTCGAGAGAAAAATTGTCTTCCATGAAACTGGTCCCTGGTGCCAAAAAGGCTTGGGACCCCTGTCCTAAACCATCACCTCAAGCTTCTCTACCTTCTGTGTGGATAATTCCACCTCTTCCACTTCACAGCACTCCTGGGTCTATTGGAACAGGTCTAAATAGAGAAAATGTACAGATGGCAATCCCTAAAACTGTAAGAATGGACACTGATCAGCTCACCAGGCAAGCTGAACCTTTACATGCCCGTAAGTCTCATTCATAAACACTGGAAAGTGGTGATGAGGAGGAACAAGACATTCTCCTTGCCTGGATCTTCTATCAAGGACATCTGCTATGTGTACTGCTTCCAAGTTTGGATGCCATTCCACTTAGAATTCCTCTGAGTATTCCAGGCTTTGCTGCCCCCAAGGCCCATGCTGTCATGTCTTCAGGTGGATATGTAAGAACATGCGAGTGAGGCAAAACACTATACAAATTAAAGGCACTGTGACCAGATCTCAGCCACATTACTATTTGACCTGAACATCATTCATTGCTCTCTCAATTCCCCACACATTCTCTTCAATCATAACAAGTGACTAAAGAAATAATGAGATATGCCTAGGAATTAGAAAGTCCCCCAAAACACCCAATTAATTTTGACCTCACCCTGTTGCTATGAAACCAGGAAGAGAAGACATCCAGACAGGTAAACACTGCAACACAGAAATTCAGCACCAGGGCCCACATGGTAATCCACAGGGCAAGAAGGAAAGGAGAGAGGAGGCAGAGATAGGAAAGACTAAAGTCTTTGCTTTGATATTTAAGTATTGAAACATTTCAAATTAATTATGTAAAACACTTCTTGATAACATTGTTATGAAAAGTAACGTACTTATAACTAGTGGGAAAAAAACAAAAATAGTAAAAAAAATTTTCTTTGATTCTGCCACTTAGTTCTGACCAAAAATTAGGGCCACTATGTTTTCAGCATACGATTAATATCTTCACGCCAGGCAAGTGTGGTGGCTCACGCCTGTAATCTCAACACTTTGGGAGGCCAGGGCTGGCAGATCAACTTGAGGCAAGGAGCTCGAGACCAGTCTGGAAAACATGGTGAAACCCTGTCTCTACCAAAATACAAAAAAATAGCTGGGTGTGGTGGTGTACACCTGTAGTCCCAGCTACTCTGGTGGCTGAGACCACCACATAAACAGAACCAAAGACAAAACCACATGATTATCTCAATAGATACAGAGAAGGCCTTTGACAAAATTCAACAGCTTTTATTCTAAAAACTCTCAATAAACTAGGTATCGATGGAATGTATCTCAAAATAATAAAAGCTATTTACAACAAACCCACAGCCAATATCATACTGAATGGGCAAAAATTGGAAGCATTCCCTTTGAAATCTCGCACAAGACAAGGATGCTCTGTCTCACCACTCCTATTCAACATAGTATTGGAAGTTCTAGCCAGAGCAATCAGGCAATAAAAATAAGGATATTCAATTAGGAAAGGAGAAAGTCAAATTGTCTCTATTTGCAGACGACATGATTGTATATTTAGAAGACCCCATCATCTCAGCCCAAAATCTCTTTAAACTGACAAGCAACTTCAGCAAAGTCTCAGGATACAAAATCAATGTGCAGAAATCACAAGCATTCCTATACATCAATAACAGACTTAAAGAGAGCCAAATGAGACAAACATTCACAATTGCCACAAAGAGAATAAAATACCTAGGAATACAACTAACGAAGGATGTGAAAGACCTCTTCAAGGAGAACTACAAACCAATGTTCAAGGAAATAAGAGAGGCTACAAGCAGATAGAAAAATATTCCATGCTAATGGTTAGGAAGAATCAATATCGTGAAAGTAATTTATACATTCAATGCTACCCCATCAAGCTACCTATGACCCTCTTCACAGAACTGGAAAAAAACACCTGAAACTTTGTAGGGAAGCAAAAGAGAGCCTGCAAAGAAAAAAGAAAAAAAAGGCACCTCACTGAGGAAAATTTTACCTTGACTCAGCCATGTGAGCCATTTTACTAGTATGATGGGGCCCTCAATTCACAAAGATTTTCCTAAATCTTGAGCCTAGTATGGCTAGGCTGAATCTTAACGGTTTCCACTGGACTGCAGTAGCTTTCCAACCTCACTGTTAGCTTTGCAGAACCAAAAAGATGTAGTACCTCCATGCAAAGAACAGAACTCAAGTACCAACTCAGAGCTTTGACCAATACCTCCCTTGATGAATTTTGCTATATGTTTACAGATTCTTAGAGTGTTGCCAACGGTCTAGCCATTGGTCTGCCACTTCGAAAACTACAGACTGTCAGATTAAAGACACATTTCATAAGGCTATGAACAGTAAAAATAAATTACAGCTGCTGATTAAACTTTTGGAGATTCTTATGTAAATGTCCACAGGAAGGGCCTATTCCCTGTTGAGACCAATGAGAATCAAGCTGCTATCTGAGTTTGCAGTGTCCTGATTGCTACTCTATCACTACTTGGATCCATCATCACACCACACATGAACACATATCTGCCATGGCAGACAAAGCAAAAAGAGGAGGACTCTGTTCTGCAGAGGCTGTCACTTGTGGCTCCTGACCAAAGTTGGTCTGATTCTCTCCTGGCAGACTGACTACACCTTTGAGCCCTCCCAGGCTAGTGGTGGCGCCTCATCTCTGTTGACACTTTTTCAGGCTACGATGCTATCACTTTAGTCCATCAGCCAACCACAGTTACACTTGCATGGCCCCAGAAACGAATATGTATTTGGTTTTCTGGACAATTAGCAATCTTACCATGGTACAAAAATTTTATTGCAACAGTTATTCAACAATGGGTTGATAGTCAAGGTATTCAAGGCTGTTTCCCATCCAAAGGCATCTGATATTCTTAAACATTCAAAAAGCCTCCATTAAAACAAAATCAGAAAGTTTTTTTTTTTTTAGATGGGGTCTTGCAACATTGTCCAGGCTTGTCTTGAACTCCTGGGCTCAGGCAATCCACCTGCCTCAGCTTCTCAAAGTGCTGGGATTACAGGCATGAGCCACTGCACCCAGTCCAGAAAGGTTTTTGATTGTCTTTGTCATCTTGTGGTTTTTTGTGCCCCTTGCTCAAGCAGTTGGTCACTAAATGCAGCCATCCCCAGAAAAAGATCATCTCTTGGTGTTATCTTGGGTAATAATCAGGATGAATAGTTTGGCAGTTTCTTAAAAAGTTAAATATGGCTGGGTACAGTGGCTTATGACTGTAATCCCAGCACTTTGGAGGCCAAGGTAGTAGGATTGCTTGAGAGCCAGAAGTTCAAACCAGCCTGAGAAACATACTAAGATCTCATGTCTACAAAAATAAAAAAATTAGCCAGGCATGGTGGCATGTGCCTGTAGCCCCAGCTACTTAGGAGGCTGAGATGGGAGGATCTCTTGAGCCTAGGAGTTCAAGGCTGCAGAGAGCCATGATCACACCACTGCACTCCTGCCTGGGTTAAAGAGTGAGGCCTTGTCTCAAAAAAAAACAAGGAAAAAAGAAAGAAAAAAAAGGTTAAACACATTCTTACTGTAGAGTCCAGAAAATCCTATTCCTAGATATTTACCCCAGAGAAACAAAAACTTACATTTCTGCAAAAACCTGTACGTTAATATTTATAGTGGCTCTATTCATAATCACCCAAAACTGAAAACAAATCAAAATGTTGGTGAATGGATAAACAAATTGTCATATATCCATACCATGAATATTACTTAGCAATAAAAAGGAACAAATTATAATATATGCAACAATTTGATGAATTTCAAAGGCATTATGCTGAGTGGAAGAAGCTGGTCTCAAAAGGTTCAAACTGTTTATTTCCATTTACATTATATTCGTGAAAGGACAAAAGTATAGTGATAAAAAAAAAAAACGGTTCACAGTTGCCAGGATTTGGAGATGGAAGGAGAATGTGGCTATAACAGACTAGTATAAGAGAGTCAGGGAGATAATAGAGCTTTTCTGAAACTTGATTGTGCTGATACTTACATGTCTATAAGTGTATTAAAATTCAAAGAACTGTATGCCAAAAGGAAAATCCATTCTACTACATGTTAATTGAAAAAATAAAAGATGGGGAAAACTACAGTTTTGAAAATGTTAATTTTACAAAAGACCAAGAAAAACTGTGTAAGTGCTCCAGAATAAAGGAGCCTGAAGAGACAAGACAAATGTAATACCTGATCCCAGACTGGATTCCACACCAGAAAGGAAGAAAATGCTATAACATCATTTGTATCACCAGATAGAACAATCACCCTTAAGTTTCAGCTTTAAGCTTACTCAAAACCTGGGGGAAAATTAACTAGTGAACTTAAGTTTTGTTCCTTGATCCTTTAATACATTAATTGATTCAATTGATTATTCACGGAATGCCTGCTATATAAAAAGCAATATATCATACTTGATGTAGAAATCCCTCTTTTCCTCTTATGCTGCTCAGAGTCTTCAGTATTAACAATACTATCTGTGAAATCATTTATCCACTCTTCTTAATTAACTTTTAAGTTCAGGAGTACATAAAAATCATTTATCCACTCTTCTTAATTAGCTTTTAAGTTCAGGAGCATATGCAGGTTACATAGGTAAGCATGTGTCATGGCAGCTGTACCAATTACTTCATCACTCAGGTATTAAGCCTAGTATTCATTAGTTATTTTTTCTGATCCTCTCCCTCCTCCCACCCTCGAACCCCTCCATTAGGCCACACTGTGTGTTGTTCTCCTCTATATGTCAATTTGTTCTCATCATTTAGCTCCCACTTATAATTGAGAACATGTGTTATTGGTTTTCTGTTCTTGCATTAGTTTGCTGAGGATAATGGCCTCCAGCTTCATTCATGTCCCTGCAAAGAACATGATCTTGTTTCTTTTAATAGCTGCATAGTATTCGATGGTGTGTATGTATGCCATTTTCTTTATCCAGTCTATCATTGATGGGCATTTAGGTTGATTCCATGTCTTTGCAATTCTGAATAGTGCTACAATGAACATACATGTGCATGTATCTTTATGATAGGACAATTCATTTTCCTTTGGGTATGTACCCACTAATGGGATTGCTGGTCAAATGGTATTTCTGTTTTTATATCTTTGAAGAATCACCACACTGTCTTCCATAATGGTTGAAGTAATTTACACTCCCACCGATAGCATATAAGCATTCCTTTTTCTCCACAACCTTGCCATCATCTGTTATTTTTTTACTTCTTAATAATGGTCATTCTAACTGGATGGTATCTCATTGTGATTTTGATTTGCATTTCTCTAATGATCAATGATGTTGAGCTTTTTTTCATGTTTGTTGGACATATGTCTGTCTTCTTTTGAGAAGTGTCCGTTCATGTCTCTTGCCCACTTTTGAATACGTTGTTCTTATCTTGTAAATTTAAGTTTCTTATAGATGTTAGATATTAAACCTTTGTCAGATGCATAGTTTGAAAAAATTTTCTCCCATTCTGTAGGTTGTCTGTTTACTCTGTTGATAGTTTCTTCTGCTGTGCAGAAGCTCTTAGTTTAATTGGATCCCATTTGTCAACATTTGCTTTTCTTGCAATTGTTTTTGGCGTCTTTGTCATCAAATCTTTGCCCATTCCTATATCCTGAATAGTACTGCCTAGGTTGTCTTCCAGGATTTCTATAGTTTTGGGTTTTACATTTAAGTCTTTAATTCATCTTGAGTTAGTTTTTTTACATAGTGTAAGAAAGGGGTCCAGTTCAATCTCCTGCCTATGGCTAGCCAGTTATCCCACCACCATTTATTAACTTGGGAATCCTTTCCCCATTGCTTTTGTCAGGTATGTCGAAGATCAGATAGTTGTAGGTATATGGTCTTATTTCTGGGTTCTCTATTCTGCTCCATTGGTCAATGTGTCTGCTCTTGTACCGGTATCATGCTGTATTGGTTACTGTAGCCCTGCAGTATAGTTTGAAGTCAGGTAACATGATGCCTTCAGCTTTGTTCTTTTTGCTTAGGATTGCATTGGCTATTTGGACTCTTTCTTCGTTCCCCATGAATTTTAAAATATCTTTCTCTAATTATGTGAAGAATGTAAATGGTAGTTTGATAGAAATAGTATTGAATCAATAAATTGCTTTGGGCAGTATGGTCATTTCAATGGTATTAATTCTTCCAATCCATGAGCATGGAATATTTTTCATTTGTTTGTGTCGTCTCTGATTTCTTTGAGCAATGGTAGTTCTCCTTGCAGAACTCTTTCCCTTCCCTTGTTAGCTGTATTCCTAGGCACTTTATTCTTTTTGAGACAATTGTGAATGAGTTTGTGATTTGGCTCTCAGCTTGACTGCTGTCAATGTATAGGAATGCTAGTAATTTTTGCATACTGATTTTGTATCATGAGACTGCTCTAGTTGCTTATCAATTTAAAAGCTTTTGGGCTGAGATAATAGGGTTTTCTAGATATAGGATCATGGCATCTGCAAACAAGGAGTTTCCTCTCTTCCTATTTGAATGCCCTTTATTTATTTCTCTTGCCTGATTGCTGTGGCCAGAACCTCCAATACCATGTTGAATAGGAGTGCTGAGAGAGGGCATCCTTTTCTTGTCTTGTGCCAGTTTTTTTTGTTGTTGTTTGTTTTGTTTTGAGATGGACTCTCACTCTGTCACCCAGGCTGGAGTGCAGTGCCGTAATCTCAGCTCACTGCAATCTCCACCTCCTGGGTTCAAGTGAATTATCCTGCCTCAGTCACCCAAGTAGCTGGGACTACATGCTTGCACCACCACGCCTGGCTAATTTTGTATCTTTAGTAGAGACACAGTTTTGCCATGTTGGCCAGGCTGGTTTAGAACTCCTGACTTCAAGTGATCTGCCCATCTTGGCCTCCCTAAGTGCTGGGATTACAGACATGAGCCACCGTGCCCAGCCTTGTGACAGATTTCAAGAAGAATGCTTCTTTAATAGCAAGTGCTCCCATAAAATTTTGGTGGCTCTTAGATATTTTCTTCTAAAATATTGTCTGATGTAATTTTTCTACTCTAGTATCAAAGTTGCCCATTTTATACCATTGCACAGTGTCCAGATTTATGAACATTTTCTCTAGTCATCTCATTACAGAGAGGTTTTTTTCTTCAAGTTGGAAAACTCTTCCTCCCAAAAGATGTGTACACTGTTACAAGTAACAGCAAACCCCAGTGTTAACTGGATCACTTAAAGGGACTTTACTGACTCTGAAAATTGATCAGAGCTCCAGCTTCATTCCTCTGGGGATGTCTGGGCTCTGCATTTTTCCTCTTTTTTTTGTTTTGTTTTGAGACAGTCTCTCGCACTGTTGCCAAGGCTGTAGTGCAGTGGCACCATCTCAGCTCACTGCCTCCGCCTCCTGGACTCAAGCAATTCTCCTGCCTCAGCCTCCCGAGTAGCTGGGACTACAGGCATTCACCACCATGCCCAGCTAATTTGTTTGTATTTTTAGTAGAGATGGGGTTTCACAGTGTTGGCCAGGATGGTCTGGATTCCCTGACCTCGTGATCCGCCCTCCTCGGCCTCCCAAAGTGCTGGGATTACAGGCATGAGCCACTGTGCCTGGCCCTTTTTCTTCTTAGCAATTTTGCACTCAGGCTGCTTTCTACCATAGCGGCAGATGTCTACCAACAGCAATCAGGGCTGTATGTTTCTTCAATCACATCCACAGAGACAGAATTATCATAAATCAAAACACTAAACAGAAGTTTCAAAACTTCTGACTGTACATCTTAGGTCACACACCACACCTGAACCAAAGACAGTCAAACACCATGGGTGATACGCTCTGTCAAAGACAAGAGTAGATGTTAGGGAAATGTCAGCAATAGCTGTTCTTTCTCGTTTGGTTATATAACACTTCCTTTACCTAGTAATAATCAGCTACCATTTATTGGATACGTACTGTATGCTGCCTCTTCATCCTTTTGGCCATTTCAAACTACAGGAAACTGCGTTATCTTCAGGTGACCTTAGCTATTGGAGTGTATGGAAAACCTTAATGGGAAAGTAAAAGTGCAGCAAACAATTTCAGCAGTTAACAGAAAGGCCCTCAGAACTCTGGACTGCCAATCGGACACAGCAGCAGCTCTGGGATTCGACTACAGAATCTTCGGCGTACCCTCGGGGTCCCCCTACTCTACAGTCTCCTCGCATGGCTGCCCTGTTCCCTGGCCGACTATCTTGCCTCCACCAGGTCACCATCAGTACCGGGTAGCTGCAGGGAAGAACTGTCCCCGGACCTCCTCAAGGCCTCCAAAGCCAATAAATGCCTCCTCAGGGAAGCCCTCCAACTCTGACCTGTGAGTCGGGGCGCTCCCGGGCAACATGCTGGCCACAAATGCCTAAGCAGCCCCCCGGAAGCAGCTGTAGGTCCCGCAAACACTGGCAGGCCAGCAGCTACCCTTGGAGGGAGGGCTGAGGGACCTGTCCTCCAATTCAATGCTCTCCTCACTCTCACAAGATCTTAGAGACGTGGAAACTGAGGCCCGAGGCCCCAAAGGGTAATTGGCCTGCGTTCCCATGCTAATAAAATGTAGTGGCGGGACCCGCACCTACTCCCTGACCTGCAGGCCCAGGGCCGAGACTCAAGTAGACTGTCGACAAGGACTCCGCCCTCGGTTAGCACAAGGACGGGAACCTTCTCCCGGACGCAGAGGCGGAAGCGGAACTGCTGCCGAGCCGTAGCTATGGAGACGTGGAGGGCGGGCCGACCGGAGAGCGCGACCTTTGACCTGCCGTCGAGCCTACGTCAGAGTCGGGCGCAAACAAGTGTGGCGGTGGCGGCTGCTGGTTCAGGGGCCGCGGCTGGCAGGCGGAGATGGAGGTAACAGTTCAGGCTCACTGCCTCCCATCAAGCCTTCTGCGCGGTGATTTGGGATGTGGGGGTGGGCCCGGTGGAACGGCACGGCAGTCTCCCGCTCCGTGCCCGGAAACCCGCGCTGCCGTCGCCTCCCCATCGTCACTAAACTCCATCCCTGGCGGTTACCTGTCCCCTTAGAGCCAGTTTGTATTCGATTTCCCACAGCAACCGCCTCTGTCTCCCCTCATTCTCTGTCTCACAAGGCTTTCCGCCACTTGATTGCACAGAGGGTTTTTCCTAATTCCAGACGGAACGCATGGAACCCTTACCACGCTTTCCGTCTGGAATTAGGAAAAGAGTTCTTCTGACACCTGGGTTTGATTTTGTTTTGCAGGATCCTGTTCAAGATGGGGTGGCTTCACCAGCTACCCCTGGGACCGGAAAATCCAAGGTGAAGAGAATACTTGACTAGCGGGCTCTCTGAAGAGTGTGGAAGGATGATGAATTGGAAAACTTTGGCGGGCGGGGGGAGGGGGCTATTTTTTTTAAAAAATAGCCTTGCTCTAAGGGATCTCAGTTTTAATTTACGCAATCACCCATCCATTTCCTGTTTCTTTCTTTTTTTTTCCCCCCTTGATATAAAAAGACTTTTTGCTTACTTCCTGCTCCTGGTTAGTACTGCTGAAAGATCCTGCGATTTTTCGGACATTAAACAGCTGTCTAATTTAAGAAGGTTTATATAGTGATGATGTAGTAGGAGCAGTGACGTAGAGCAGGAATCAAGGGATTCTGATCTGCAGGCTCCAGTTTCTACATTGTGAAAAAGTGTTGGATTAGTCTTGTTTTATGACCCTGTACAGTGTTTAACATTCAGTCATTCTGGACGATAGTGGTTTATTGCTAAGGTTTATTGTCTGCATGCTGAATTTCAGGCACTTGCCTAACCACTCAGTTCATTTAAGCCTCATGATAACCGTGAGATAGGTACTGTTGTTACCCTCATTTTACAAACGAGAAACCTGAGACCACAAGGCTTAAGCAATTTTCTCAAGTGGTAAAGCTTAATTTTTTAATTAAAGGCTGAATGTTACTGGATCATCTTGATGCTGTAATTATGCTTAAATTTTTTTGTGACCAAAGACTTTCAGCCTTGAATAGAATGAAATTATTTTACAGCTCCAAGGAATTTTAAGTAGCGTTAGTTCTAACCCACTAATTTTACAGTTAAAGAAATCAAAACCTAGCAAATGTCAACCTGTAACATTAGCTCTAAGAGGATATGCCCTGGTTTTTACATTTCATAGTAGTTGCATAACTAATTTTTACATTTTTAGTAGTTGCATGACAATTATGTACTTGAAATTGCATTTGCTAATTTTAAAAAATGTGGCCGGGAGCGGTGGCTCAAGCCTGTAATCTCGCCACTTTGGGAGGCTGAGATGGGTGGATCACCTGAGGTCAGGAATTTGAGACCAGCCTGGCCAACATGGTGAAACCCCCATCTCTGCTAAAAATACAAAAATTAGCTGGACCTGGTAGCAGGGCCTGTAATTCCAGCTATTCAGGAGGCTGAGGCAGGAGAATCGCTTGCACCTGAGGCGGAGGTTGCAGTGAGCCAAGATCGTGTCATTGCACTCCAGCCTGGGAAATAGAGTGCATCCATCTCAAAAAAAAAATGTGGAACAAAGTATGCTGTTGGCATACAGATTTATTCAGTAGAATGTTTTTGTTTTGTGGCAGACATTATGTTTCTTTTTTGTGGTGTATTAGGAACATGAGTTATAACAAGTTGGTAACACGACCACATCTTTCAGCTGGAAACATTGCCCAAAGAAGATCTCATCAAGTTTGCCAAGAAGCAGATGATGCTAATACAGAAAGCTAAATCAAGGTGTACAGGTATTGTGTTGAAAATACTCATCTTGATCACAGTCTCTTTAATTGTGGTTTAAATTGGTGGGTTTTAAAATAATGCATTGACTTTTTTGTTTGTTTTCCAGTGATTCAAATATATCTCAGTTTAGTAGAATCTGTTATTTAACCTTCTAACTATTTACCTCTGAGTTTTAAATTATTCCCACATCTGTAAACCACAGTGACTTTTGTGTTATTAAAATAAAGTCAGGGAGGAGGATTTTAAAAGTTTTTGTAAGTTAAGCATGTTTTTCCTTCCTGTAGACTTTAGATTCTACTGAGTAAAACTTTTTTTCAAGAGAAGTCAGTTGAAAAAAGAGACACAAGATTAGAACCCCAAAGAGATAAAAAAAAAAAAAAAAAAAAAAAAAAAGCTTCCTCAACTAAAATAATAAAAGATTTCCATTTTTTTAAGAGATGGAGCCTAGCTCCGTTGCCCAGGCTGGAGTGCAGTGACGCAATCTCAGCTCACTGCAACCCTTGCCTCCCAGGTTGAAACAATTCTCCTGCCTCAGTCTCCCAAGTAACTTGGATCACAGGCACATGCCGCCACTCCCAGCTTATTTTTTTGTGCTTTAGTATAGATGGGGTTTCACTGTGTTGCCCAGGCTGGTCTCGAACTCCTGAGCTCAGGCAATCCACCTGCCTTGGCCTCCCAAAGTGCTGGGATTACAGGTGGGAGCTGGCTCAGTTTTCTTTTTATTCCAGAAGAAAAAGATCTTAGTGTTTTTTTTTTAAGTATGTATACATGAACTCTTGAATTTCCAATGACTTACAAATGTTAACTGCTTAGCCTAAAAGCAAAGACTTATTTTCTATTAGAAAAGATAAAATTATGTCTTGGGAGTTTGGATCACCTTGTGATGAAGAGAGAGTAATTTATTTGGAAAGAAGCTCTAGGCCTGACATCTATACACGTGCTAATAAAACGCTTAGATTAACATTTATTCTTTTTTTTTTTTTTTTTTTTTTGAGACAGAGTCTCGCTGTTACTGCTGAGGCAAGAGTGCAGTGGCACAATCTAGGCTCACTGCAACCTCCCCCTCCTGGGTTCAAGCGATTCTCCTGCCTCAGCCTCCCAAGTCTTCCAAAGTAGCTGGGACTACAGGTGCCCGCCACCATGCCTGGCTAATTTTTGTATTTTTAGTAGAGACAAAGTTTCACCATGTTGGCCAGGCTGTTCTCAGTAACGTTTATTCTTAATATGGGATTGTTGCTTTAAGTTTATATATTAAGATGTACTTACATGAAATAATATGATGCCTGGGGTGTGCTTAAAAATTATCAGGATGGATAAGAAAAGCAGGAAGTGAGTTACAGGTTGGGAGGAAACAAAATTGGCCATGTAATAATGCTAAAGCATACTGGTGAATACACAGATTAATCATACTATTCTCTACTATTCTCTGTACTTTTCTATTTGTTTGAAGTTTTCCAGAAAAGAAAAGAAAAGGTAATAATATTATGTGGGTGAAAATACTTTTTCAAAATATCTGCTTAAATTTATTCTAATTTGCAGATGTCTGGGGATTTTATAAGAATGTACTTAGTTTCTCAGTAATTATTGTCTTTATTTCTGAACTGGAGTCCTTTATTTTTTAATTGTTTAGAATTGGAGAAAGAAATTGAAGAACTCAAATCAAAACCTGTTACTCAAGGAACTGATGATATTATTAAGGTAATTATTACTTAGAGAAAATTTCTACAGAGAAAAAATTTCCATGAAGATTATCAGCTTACTAGAGGCTATCTGGCTTTCTGTCCGTGTTCTTCCATTTCCTCTCTGCTTTGGTTGTTTTTACCTATCTGATTTACTGTAAAAAGAGTGGGTTAGTGACCTCTAGGTCTCTTTCTGTTCTGAAATTATTATTCTTTCTTCCCACATATTTTCTAATTATGGCTGTTACTTCATTCTCTTTCTGTTCTTCCCCATCCCCCTAAGAAAACCTGTCCATGCTCAGGGTTTCAGTGATTTTATGTGTACTGTATATAATCTATAGTTAGATCCATATCCCTGGACATGACTACAACTACTGACCCAGATCTCACAGTTGTGTTTCTAGCTGCCTAAAGAATAAATTCCTCACATATTTCACGTATCTCATCAAACTCAACATAACCAAGTTGCTTAGTTAGACCAGTGGCACCATGGTGTTTCATAACTTTTGACTTTAGAGACACTTTTTTTCCATTTTCTTTCTCCTCTGTATGTATCAGTCACCAGAGACCTATTACTGCTTTAAAATATTGTTCCAATTTCTCTATTTTCTCTCTGTTTGGCTTTATGTTAAACACATCAAACACTTAACCTATTTTAATAAAAACCTAACTGGGCTCTCTTTCTCTTTTAGTCTTACATAATCTTGCTGGATAACAAAATACTATTTTTATTCCCTGTTTAAAAACCTGAGTTGCAGGCCAGGCGCAGTGGCTCGAACCTGTAATCCCAGCACTTTGGGAGGCCAAGGTGGGAAGATCACTTGAGGCCAGGAGTTTGAGATTAGCCTGGTCAACATGGTAAAACCCTGTCTCTACTAAAAATACAAAGATTAGCTGGGTATGATGGCCCATGCGTGAAATCCCAGCTACTCAGGAGGCTGAGGAACGAGGATTGCTTGAACCCAGAGGTAGAGGTTACAGTGAGTTGAGATTCCCCCTTGCACTCACACTCCAGCCTAGGCAACAGCGTAAGACTGTCTCCAAAAAAAAAGAAAAAAAAAAAAAAAAACCTGACTTGCTTATTCTTATTTCCATTCCCTTAATGGTAACAAATGTTTTTTCATTCCCCCTCTTAGGCCAAGCCTCCGTAAAGTTTCTTTTGCATCTCAGAGCTCTGCGATATTGTTTTCACTGCCTTGGCCTTATATCCTTTGGTTATATATTATCTTATTTTCTCATCAGTGGCTCCCGACTTGTGATCAGTAGACTACAGAGGGACTACCAGAGAGTTATTACAAGGGGTCTTTAAATCCATATGCATGTCACACAGTATCATTTATTTATTTAGCTACAACAATATATGAAGCTAGAATTATGTGCACAAATGCCATTTCAGTTTATAGTGTACTGTTTCAATTAAGTATTATTGAATTCAGAGTAGTCTTATTTGATTATTTGGTCATTACATGTTTTCTTAATCCTTGAGAGCCACATTACAACTATATGGTAATTAAGGAAGAAGGCCGATTCCACCCAGACTGCCTGAGTCAGGCTTTCAAATCCTTGTCCCTCCACTGATCAGCTATGTGACCTTGACTAAGTTTCATAAATTCTTTCTCTATGGTTCAGTTTTGTCATCTGTAGAATATAGATAATAATACTTTCTGTTTGTAGTATTGAGGTACAAATATAGGATTGATAAGGTTATACATCTACAGCACATAGAACTGGGTTGGTCACATTAAGTACCCAATAATTGTTATTATTATTACCATGTGTTATTTCTGGGGGACTTTTTTTTCTTTTTTTGAGACAGGGTCTCTCTCTTTCACCCAGGTTGGAGTGCAGTGGTATGATCTCTGCTCACTGCAACCTCTGCCTCCTGAATTCAAGTGATTCTCCTGCCTCAGCCTCCCGAATAGCTGGGATTAAAGGTGCCTGCCACCATGCCTGGCTAATTTTTGTATTTTTAATAGAGACGGTGTTTTGCCATGTTGGCCAGGCAGGCTTTGAACTCCTGACCTCAGTTGATCCGCCCGCCTCAGCCTCCCAAAGTGCTGGGATTACAGGTGTGGGCCACCGTGCCCGGCTTGGGGGATATTTTTTATAAACACCAATGTAGGCAAGGACACACACTGGAAAAAGGGGCCTTTTTATTTTAAAAAAGAATCAGCGTTTTCTAATTTTTTATCCATTAACTCTGGATACTTGTTACAGAACTGCATTTCAGAATAAGAACATTTAAATATCTACCTGCTGTTTTCCGCCTTAATCCTTATCAATGCATTCTCCCACTGTCAAAACTACCCCTAAAGACAAGATTAGAAAATTTCGGTCAGGCACTGTGGCTCACGCCTGTAATCTCAGCACTTTGGGAGGCCAAGGTGGATGGATCACCTGAGATCAGGAATGGGAAATCAACCTGGTCAACTTGGTGAAACCTGTCTCTACTAAAAATACATAAAATTAGCTGGGTGTGCACCTGTAGCCCCAGCTACTCAGGAGGCTGAGGCAGGAGAATTGCTTGAACCTGGGAGACGGAGGTTGCAGTGAGCCAGGATTATGCCACTTCACTACAGTCTGGGCGACAGAGTGAGACTTTGTCTCACAAAAAAAAAAAAAAAAAAAAAAAGCTCTCCAAGTTAGCCAGCTTTACCTTTAAGGTATTTTTTCTTTTCCTTTGTTTTCTTGTTACATTATATTGGTACATAATTGTTGGTACACGTGAAATTTTGTTAAATGCAAAGAATGTATAATCATCAAGTCAGTATTTAGTATCCATCACCCAAGTATTTATCATATATATGTGTTCAGTACATTTCAGGTCTTCTGGCTATTTTGAAAAATAGCTTTCTCTGCCTTACTTATTTTACTCAACATAATGACCTCCAGCTCCATCCATATTGCTGAAAATGACATCTCATTCTTTTTTATGGCCATACAGTATTCCATTGTGTATATATAGCACATTTTCTTTATCCATTCATCCTTTGATGGGCACTTAGGTTGATTTCATTTCTTTGCTATTGTGAATAGCGCTGCAATAAACATGGGAGTGCATGTATCCCTTTGTTATATTGATCTCTTTTTGATAAGTGCCCAGTATTGGGGTTTCTAGATTGTAGGGTAGCTCTATTTTTAGTTTTTGAGAAATCCTAAAATGTTTTCCACAGTGGCTGTACTTACCTACACTTCTACCAACAGTGTAGAAGAGTTCTCTCTCCTCCACATCGTCACCAATGTCTGTTACTTTTTTTCTTCTTAATGGCCATTCCATCTGGAGCAAGATGACACCTCATTGTGATTTTGATTTGCATATCCCTGATTAATGATAATGAGTATTTTATCATATACTTAGTCATTTCTGTGTCTTTTGAGAGATGTCATGTCCTTTGCCCATTTTTCAATGGGATTCTTTATTTTTTGATGTTGTTGTTTGAGTCCCTTGTATATTCTGGATATTAGTCCCATGTCGGATGAGTAGATTGCAAATATTTTGTCCCATTTAAGAGGCTATCTTCATGCTGTTGATTGTTTCTTTCGCTATGCAGAAGAAGCTTTTTAGCTGTAATCCCAGCATTAAGGGAATCCATGGCAGGAGGATCACTTGAGCCCAGCAGTTTGAGACCAGCATGAGAAACATAGCAAGATCTGTCTCTGAGAAAAAATATAAAAATTAGCCAGACATTGTGGAGCGTGCCTGTAGTCCCAGCTTCTTGGGACACTGAGACAAGACAATGGGATCCCAGGAGGTTGAGCTGCCATAAGCCATGATCACACTACTGCACTGCAGCCTGATTGACAGAAGGAGCCCTTATCTAAAAAAAAATAGTATTAAGAAGCTTTCTAGTTTAACATAGTCCTTTTTATCTGTTTTTTGTTTTTGTTGCCTGGGCTTTTGAGATCTTAGCCATAAAATCTTTGCCTAGACCAACGTCTTGATGAGTTTGCCGTTTGTTTTCTTCTACTGGTTTTATACCTTTGTGGGTCTTATATTTAAGTCTTTATTTTTTTAGTCGATATTTGTATATGATGAGAGATGGAGACCCACTTTCATTCTTCTGCACATAGTTATCTAGTTTTCCTGGCACCATTTGTTGAAGAGGGTGTCCTTTGCCCAGTGTGTGTGCTTAATGGCTTTGTCAAAGATAAGTTATCTGTAAATACCTGGATTTATTTTTGAGTTCTCTGTTCCACTGATCTGTATGCTTGTTTTTATACCAATACTTTTTTATTTTGGTTACTATAGCCTTGTAATATGTTTTGAAGTCAAGTAGTGTGATGCCTCCAGCTTTGTTTATTTCTTAACTCAGTTACTTTAGCTGTTCTGGCTTTTGTTTGGTTTCATATAAATATTAAGATTCTTTTTTCTATTTCTGTGAAAAATGGTATTGGCATTTTAATAGAGATTTCATTGAACTGTACATTACTTTGGGTAGTATGGTCATTTTGACAATATCAATTCTTATAGTCTATGAACATGAAATGCCTTCCCACTTATTTATTTCCTCTTCATTTTTTTTTCCTGTGTTTCTGTAGTTTTTATTATAGAGATCTTTCACTTTGGTTTTTGCTTTTTGTTTGTTTGTTTAGCTATTGTGAAAGGGATTGTCTTCTTGATTTCCTGTTTTAGCTATTTTATTGTTGGTATATAGAAATGCTACTGGTTTTTGTATGTCGAGTTTGTATCTGGCAGCTTTACTGAATTTGTTTATCAGCTCTAAGAGGTTGTGATAGTCTTTTGTGATCTGTAGAGAGGGACAATTTAACTTCTATTTTTCCAATTTGGATGCCTTTTATTTCTTTCTCTTGCCTGATGGTTCTGGCTAGGACTGTCAGTACCATGTTAAATAGTAGTGGTGAAAGTGGGCATCTTTGTCTTGTTTCTGTTCTTTGAGGAAAGATTTTCAGCTTTTGTCCATTCTGTATGATGTTATATGAGTTTGTCATATGTGGCCTTTATTATTTTGAGATATAATTCTGTGCCTAGCTTGCTAAGAGTTTTTATCCTGAAAGGATATTGAATTTTATGAATTCCTTTTTCTGATTCTCTTAAGATGACCATATGACTTTTACCCTTTATTCTATTGATGTGATATGTCATATTGATTTGCATTTATTGAACAATCCTTGCATTCATGGAATAAATCTGCTTGATCATGGTATATTATCTTTTCAGTGTGCTTTTAGATTCGAGTCGGTTTGCTACTATTTTGTGTAGTATTTTTGCATTGGTGTTCATAAGGGATATTGGTTGTAGTTTTCTTTTTTTGCTGTGTTCTTGTCTGGTGTTGGTATCAGGCAGGGCTTAGCGGGAAGTGACTGGACCATGGGGGTGGATTTAACCCTTGCTGTTCTCATGGTAGTGAGTTCTTGTGAGATCTGGTTGTTTAAAAGTGTATAGTGTTTCCCTCTTCGTGCGCTTCCTACTACTGCAGCCATGTAAGACATGCCTCCTTCCTCTTTGCCTTCTGCCATGATTGTAAGTTTTCTGAGGCCTCCCCAGCCATGCTTCCTGTACAGCCTGAAGAACCATGAGCCAATTAAATTTTTTTTTCCTTATAAATTACCTAGTCTCAGTTCTTTATAGCAGTGCAAGATCAGACTAATACACTTTGGCTGGAAGTTTTTCTTTCAGCACTTTGAGCATATCATTCTTTTATCTCCAGTGACTATATTCTCTTTTCTCTGGGTCTCTAAGCTTCCTACCGAGAAATCTGCTGTTAATCTGATGGGGGTTCCTTCATCAGGAACGTGACTAGATGCTTTTCTCTTTGCTGTTTTTTTTTCCTTTTTGCTGTTTTTAGAATTCTCTTTGTCTTTAATTTATGACAGTTAACTATAAATATGTCATGGAGAATACCTTTTCGCATTGTATTTGTTTGGGGATACCTTGGCCTCCTACATCTGGATGTTTACCTCTCTTGCTAGACTTCGTGAGTTTTCATGTATTATTTTACTAAATCATTTTTCTCTTTGCTTCCTTCCTTCCTTCCTTTTTTCACTTTTCTTGTCTTTCTTTCCTTCTTTCTTGTTTTGCTCTTGTCACCCAGGCTGGAGTGCAGTGGCGCTATCTTCGCTCACTGCAACCTCCTTCTCCCAGGTTCAGGCGATCCTGCCTCAGCCTCCCAGGCAGCTGGGCTTACAGCTGTCTGCCACCATGACCAGCTAATTTTTTGTATATTTAGTAGAGACAGGGTTCCACCATGTTAGCCAGGCTGGACTCAAGCTCCTGACCTCAGGTGATACACCCGCCTCAGCCTCCCAACATGCTGGGATTACAAGGATGAGCCACTGGGCCTGCTAAATAGATTTTTTTTTTTTTTTTTTTTTTTTTTTTTGTGAGATGGAGTTTCACTCTGTCACACTCACTGCAACCTTTGCCTCTCAGGTTTAAGCAGTTCTCTGCCTCAGCCTCTCAAGTAGCTGGGATTACAGATGCCCGCCACCACCCCTGGCTTATTTTTTGTGTTTGTAGTAGAGACAGGGTTTCATCTTCTTGGCCAGGCTGATCTTGAACTTCTGACTTCATGAATTCAAGAAGCTGGCCTCAAACTCCCAAACTCCCGACCTCAGGTTATCCACCCACCTCGGCCTCCCAAAGTGCTGGAATTACAGGCATTAGCCACCTCCCCCCACCACTAAATAGGTTTTCTAATCCTTTTGTTCTCTCTTTGCATTCAGATACCCCAATAATTCAAATAAATATTTGGTGACTGTATGGAGTGTGGAGTTGCATATGTCACAAAGACTTTGCTTTTCCTCATTGTTTTTTCTTTTTTCTTTCCTTGAGATGGACTTTCACTCTTGTTGTCCAGGCTGGAGTGCAGTGGCGTGATCTCAGCTCATCGCAACCTCCGCCTCCCAGATTAAAGCGATTCTCCTGCCTCAGCCTCCCGAGTAGCTGGGATTACAGGCATGTGCCACCATGTGTGGCTAATTTTTGTATTTTTAGTAGTGATGGGGTTTCTCCGTGTTGGTCAGGCTGGTCTCAAACTCCCGACCTCAGGTGATCTCACCACCTTGCCCTCCCAAAGTGCTGGGATTACAGGTGTGAGCCACCATGCCCAGCCTCTTTTTTTGAGACAGAGTTTTGCTCTGTCACCCAGGCTGGAGTGCAGTGGCGTGATCTTGGCTTACTGCAACCTCCACCTTCCGGGTTCAAGCAATTCTCCTGCCTTAGCCTCCCAAGTAGTTGGGATTACAGGAGCACACCACCATGACCAGCTATTTTTGGCATTTTAGTAGAGTAGGGGTTTTACCATGTTGGCGAGGCTGGTCTCGAACTCTAGACTTCAGATGATCTCACTGCCTTGGCCTCCCAAAGGTCTGGGATTGCAGCTGTGAGCCACCATGCCTGGCCGATGTTGCTCCTTTTTTTTTTTTTTTTTTTTTTTGTGAAGGCAATTTATTAACAAAATATTTTGAGGAGTTGTGTTTACAGATGGTGACCACAGCTACCCTCCTTCCTCCAGGTGCTGTCAGAGGGGATGGGAGTGATGTCCGCAATCCACCCAATCTTCATACCCAAGCAGGCAAGGGTTCTGAAGGCTGACTGGGCCCCAGGTCCAGGGGTTTTGGTCTTGTTTCCTCCTGTGGCCCAGAGTTTGATGGATAGGGCAGTGACACTCAGTTCCTTGCACCTCTAGGTCACATCCTGGGCAGCCAACATAGGAGCATATGGTGAGGATTCATCTCAGTCTGCCTTCACCTTCATCCTGTCAGCCGCACAGCAGATGGTTTCTTTGTCAGAAAGATTGGTGACATGGACAAAAGTGTCATTGAAGGATGCAAAGATATGGCAGACACTAAATTCATTCTCTCCTTCAGCCACCTGAGGTCCAAGGTTGATGACTTGTTATTCCTTCTTTTCCTTACCTTTTGAAGGTCCCATTTCTACACGTCATCTCCAGACACAACACCAGAAACTGCTCATTTTTAAAAATTCTTTTTCCTTTATTTTCTTCTGACTATGTCAGGAAAAAAAAGATCAGTCTTCAAGTTCTGACATTCTTTTGCTTGATCTAGTCCATTGCTGAAGCTTTTGAATGTACTTTGTTTTTATTCTATGAATTCCTCAGTTCTAGCATTTCTGTGTGGTTCTTTTTTCTGATATCAATCTCTGATAAATTTGTCATTCATATCCTGAATTGTTTTTCTGATTTCTTTGTTTTGTTTTCTGGAATTTTTTTGTATCTCACTGAGCTTCTTTAGTATCAGAATTCTGAATTATTTTTTCAGGATTTTATGAATTTCTTTTTGATTGGGATCTGTTGCTAGAGATTATAGTGTTCCTTTGGAGATGTCATATCTCCATGCTTTTTAGTGTTTTCTGTGTCCTTTACCTTGATATCTGTGCATCTGGTGTAATAGTCACTTTTTTCAGTTTTTTTAATTTGCTTATTTAGAGAAGAACTTTTTCCTGAAGATGGACCTTTAGCATTGCTTGGTTAGAGCACAGTGGCTTTGATTCTAGGGGTGTGCAGTAGTGTAGGATCAGTATGACTTATTTGGCTGTAAACAGAGTCAGTGGTGTCTGTGATTTCGTCAGTGGCTTAGGGTGCAGTTGTTAGTGGAGGCTGTGGTAAAGTTTTGCTGGGGCCTGGAATACCAAGTAATAGGCCAGTCTTCAGGCCCTAGTAGTGGCATTTGTGAATTGAGTATGCTTGTTCCTGGGCCCCAGGGTGTGGTGTCTGCTGGCACTAGTGTTAGCAGGACAATTCTTGAGTCTCCCGGTACCTTGATCGGGTGCTAGTAATGGCAGCAGTGGGCCAGGCTGTTGGGTGGGTTCTTGAGCTCCTGGGCAGTGGATATAACATGGGAAATGGCAACAGCGGTGGTGGAACAACCCTCTGGGGCCTAACTGGTCAGCATTGGTTTTGTCACTGACTGTGGTATGTTGATTGGGCCAGTCTCCATATCCGTAGGCGATACATAGCAATGAGTGTCTGCTATGGTGGTAGCAGCAGGTTAAGTGGGCCCTATCTCAGGCCCCAGGAGAAGTGTTCAGGTGCCAGTGGTAATGGACTGGGCTGGGTAATTCCTAGTCCCCTGGACATTGTGCTCAGGCACTGCTAAGGGCTGGAGCCAGGACAGGCTGTGCTCTTAGGCTTCTCAATGGTGCATAAAGATGCTGGCTGTGGTGTACAAGGGTGGGGTGAGCATCCCAGGCCACCAGTGGAATGTTCAGGTGGAGACAGCAGCATATTGTGTCCCTGATATTGAGGACAGTGAAGTTGCTTCTTCTGGGAGCAGCCACAGGTAGGTAGCTTCACCTGTGCTTTGGCCCGCAGCAGTCTTTAGCCACAGCAGCTGCAGGCAGTGAAATTTCTCTTCAGGGTCCATGAGAATGCACAGCTACTCCTCTGCATGGTTAGAAGGGGCAGGATTGCCTCCCATGGCTGCCACATCAGCCCAGGTTGCAGGGCAGGACATAATCCAGTTGAGTGGAGGCCATGGCACTGTGCTGCCACTGTTCGAAACTCAGGGGCTTGTGGGGACAGCGTGAGCTCTCTGGAGCAGTGCCTTCATATGGCTTCCAGGAAACTCCCTGTGTGAGTCTTGGGGTCCACAGGGGTCAAAGGAGCCTTCTATAGCTAGGATTGTAGACGTCTGCAACAGGAATGTGGACTGGTGAGAGTCTGTCACTTAGCCTTTCTGAGCATTGGGGAATTTATCTCGACTCCCAGCCACCTGTAGCTGAGCAGAGTGCCTTACTTCCTTCTCTTAACTTATGTTTTAGGTCATTTTGCATTGCTATAAAGAAATACCTGCAGTCTATGGGAAAAATAAAGAAATATCTGAGACCGGGTAATTAATAAGAAAAGAGGTTTAATTAGTTCACGGTTCTGCAGGCTGTTCTGGAAGCATGGTTTGGGGATCTGCTTGGCTACTGGGGAGGCCTCAAGGAGCTTTTATTTATGGTGGAAGGGAAAGGAGAAGCAGGCAGGTCACATAGTGAAAGCAGGAGTAAGTGAGAGAGCACTGTGGGAAGAGGTGCCACACAGTTTTAAACAACCAAATCTTGTGAACTCAGAGTGAGAGCTCACTTTTCACCAAGGGGTTGGTCCAAGCCATTCGTGAGGGAACCACTCCCATGATCCAAACACCTCCCACCAGGCCCCACCTCCAACATTGGGGATTACATTTCAATGTGAGATTTGGGTGGAGACAAATATCCAAACTATATCACCTTACTTAAGATGTTTTCTGTCACTTCTCTGTTGAATTTGTGTTTCTTTCTTGGATGATCTGTATATATGTAATTACTGTTTTGGTTCATAGAGGAGGAGGTAACTAAGAGATGCCTCTAATCAGCTACCTTTGAAGCCCCTCTCCTAACCTTTATCTCAGATTATTGATTTTTTTATTTCAATGGCTTTTGGGGTACTAGAGGTTTTTTGTTAAATAGTGGCGAATGAATTATATAGTGGTGAAGTCCGAGATTTTAGTGTACCCATCACCAGAGTAGTGAACATTATACCTACTGTGTAGTGTTTGTATCCCTGCCTCCCCTTCCACCCTCCCTCTTATGAGTCTCTAACATGCGTTATGTCACTCTGTATGGCTTTGCATACTCATAGCTTAGCTCCTACTTATGGGAATATATATGGTTTTTGGTTTTACCTCATTTAGAATAACCGCCTCCAGCTCCATCCCTTTTGCCGATAGGGTGTCGATTTTAGATCTTTCCTTGTTTCTCATGTGGGCATTTATTGCTTTATATTTTCCTCTAGACACTGCTTTAAATGTGTCCCAGAGATTCTGGTATGTTGTGTCTTCGTTCTCGTTGGTTTCAAAGAATATCTTTATTTCTGCCTTCATTTTATTGTTTATCCAGTCAACATTCAGAAGCCAGTTGTTCAGTTTCTATGAAGTTGTTTCGTTCTCAGTTCTTTTCTGAATTCTAATTTGATGGCATTGTGGTCTGAGAGACTGTTATGATTTCTGTTCTTTTGCATTTGCTGAGGAGTGATTTACTTCCAATTATGTGGTCAATTTTAGAGTGGGTGTGATATGCTGAGAGGAATGTATATTCTGTGGATTTGGGGTGGAGAGTTCTGTAAATGTCTATTAGGTTTGCTTGGTCCATGTCTGAGTTCAAGTCCTGGATGTCCTTAATTTTCTGTCTCGTTGATCTGTCTAATACTGACAGTGGAGTGTTAAAGTCTCCCACTATTACATTGTGTGGGAGTCTAAATCTCTTTGTAGGTCATTAAGAACTTGCTTTATGTATCTGAGTGCTCCTGTATTGGGTGTGTGTACATTTAGGATCATTAGCTCTTCTTGTTGCATTGATCCTTTTCCCATTATGTAATGTCTTTCTTTGTCTGTTTTGATCTTTGTTGGTTTAAAGTCTATTTTATCAGAGACTAGGATTGCAATTCCTGCTTTTTTTTGCTCTCCATTTGTTCGGTAATCTTCCTCTGTCCCTTTATTTTCAGCCTGTGTGTATCCTTGCATATGAGATGGATTTCCTGGATACAGCACACTGCTGGTTTTTGACTTTTTATCCAATTTGCCAGTCTGTCTTTTGACTGGGGCATTTAGCCCACTTACATTTAAGGTTAATATTGTTATGTGTGAATTTGATCCTGCCATTTTGATGCTAGCTGGCTGTTTTGCCCGTTAGTTGACACACTTTTTTCATTGTGTCAGTGGTCTTTACCATTTGGTTCGTTTTTAGAGTGGCTGGTACTGGTTGTTCCTTTCCTTGTTTATTGCTTCTTTCAGGAGCCCTTGTAAGGCAGGCCTGGTGGTGATGACATCTCTGAGCAATTGCTTGTTCATAAAGGATATTATTTCTCCTTCATTTATGAAACTTAATTTGGCTAGATATGAAATTCTAGGTTGAAAGTTATTTATTTTAAGGGCGTTGAATATTGGCCCCCACTCTCTTCTGGCTTGTAGGGTTTCTGCTGAGAGATCCACTGTGAGTCTGATGGGCTTCCCTTTGTTGGTGACCCGACCTTTCTCTCTGGCTGCCCTTAGCATTTTTTCTTCATTTCAATCCTGGTCAATCTGACGATTATGTGCCTTGGGGTTGCTCTTCTTGAGGAATATCTTTGTGGTGTTCTCTGTATTTCCTGGACTTGAATGTTGTCATGCCTTGCTAGTTTGGCGATGTTCTCCTGTATAACATCCTGAAGAGTGTTTTCCAGCTTGGATTCATTCTTTCCATCACATTCAGGTACACCTATCAAACGTAGATTAGGTCTTTTCACATAATCCCATATTTCTTGGAGGCTTTGTTCATTTTTACTCTTTTTTCTCTAATCTTGCCTTCTCGTTGTATTTCATTGAGTTGATCTTTAATCTCTGATATCCCTTTCTTCTGCTTGGTTGATGTGGCTCTTGAAACTTGTGTATGCTTCTCAAAGTTCTCATGTTGTGTTTCTCAGCTCCAACAATTCATTTATATTCCTCACTTAAGTTGTTTATTCTCGTTAGCATTTCATCAAATCTTTTTTCAAGGTTCTTAGTTTCTTAGCATTGGGTTAGAACATGTTCTTTAAGTTCACAGAAGTTTCTTACTATCCACCTTCTGAAGCCTGTTTCTGTCAATTCATCAGACTCATTCTTCATCCAGGCTTCTTCCCTTGCTGGTGAGGAGTTGTGATTCCTTGGAGGAGGAGGGGCATTCTGGTTTCCAGTGTTTTCATCCTTTTTGAATTGGTTTCTTCCCATCTTTATGGATTTATCTACCTGTGGTTTTTGTGGTTAGTGACTTTGAGATGGGGTCTCTGAGTGGACATCCTTTTTGTTGCTGAAGTTATTTTTTTCTGTTTCTTAGTTTTTCTTCTAACAGTCAGGCACCCGTGCTATAGGACTGCTGGAGGTCCACTCCAGACCCTGCTTGCCTGGGGATCACCTGCAGTGACTTCAGAACAGTAAAGGTTGCTGCCAGTTTCGTCTTCTGTTATCTTTGTCCCAGAAGGATACCCACCAGATGTCAACCTGAGCTCTCCTTTATGAGGTGTCTCTTTGTTTATACAGGGGTCAAGGAGCTGCTTGAGGAGTTGGTCTGTCCCTTATAGGAGCTCAAGTACTGAGCTGTGAGCTCCGTTGTTCTGTTCAGAGCTGCTGGGCAAGTACGTTTAAGTCTGCTTCAGCAGAACTCATAACCGCCTTTTTTTCCCAGGTACTCTGTCCTGGGAAGTGGGGCTTTTTTTTAATAAGTTCCTGTCATTCTGCTGCCTTTTTTCAGAGATGCCCTACCCAGCTAGGAGGTGGTAGCCTAGTCATAGTCTGCCAGCAGAGGCATTGCTGAGCAGCTGTGGGCTCTGCCCCGCTGCTGTGTGAACTTCCTTGTAGTTTTGTTTATAGGGGTATAGTTAGAACTGCCTCAGTAATGGCAGTCTGCCTCAGTAATGGCGCGGACTGTCTGCATAGTGGCAGATTGCCTCAGTAATGGTACATTGCCTCAGTCATTGCGGACTGTCTCGGTAATGGCGGACTGCCTTGGTAATGGTGGATCCCCTTCCTGCCACAGAGCTGGACCATCCCAGGTCCAGCTGTGCTTGCTGTGAAACTCTCAATCCAGAGCATTTCAGATCGCTGGTCTTTGTGGGGGTGGGACCAGCCAAGCCAGATCACCTGGCTCCCTGTTTCAGTCCCTTTTTTTTCAGCTGAACGGGCAACTCTGTCTCCCAGGCATTCCAGTCGCCGGTTGAAACAGCGCCCGGATTTGTGTGAGTTTTTATGCAGAGACCTGCTGCTCCGGGGGAAACAGCTGCGCTGAAGACTTATAGCGATTTTCCGCCTGGGAATCACCTGGTCTGTGGGCAGTAAAAATTTATTTGGAAATGCGGTGATCACTCACCCTCTGCGTTTTCACTGGGAACTGCAATCCAGAGCTGATCCTATTCCACCATCTTGGATCCTCTCCCCTCTTGCTAAGTTATATCCCTTTTTTGGCAAAGCACACTGGAAAAACCTATAGCTTTTAACATAACTTTTCTGTTCTTCACATAACATGTTAAAGTGTATGTCCTTACAAGTTTAAATTATTAAAATTTCTGGTAGACATATTCTACTGCATTAAAATACAATCTAGTTTCATTGCAAACCTCACACATTTGACTTTTAAATAAGGACTAAGAAACCTATTTCTCATATCAAAATTTGAGCTGCACAGTATTACAGTTAATTTTTATGCTGCTTCTAAATGCAAGAGGCATGAAAAAATTGCATGTTAAGACACTTGAATTTCTAGTCCATTTCACTGTTGTTAATTTCTCTTTTAACCTGAAATCAGATTTGTATTTCCTAAGAAATATTGTCCATTCTGTGTTTCTGATAGTTAAGGTTTTTTTTTAATAGCTGTTTGCATTTGGCCTGTACATATAGATCTCCTAAAATTAATTGACATAGACCAATCAGAAGTTTATATTGCAATACTTATATATAATGTGAAAAAATTAATTTCAAAATTCAGGTTGTTTTAACCAAAGTCATATGCACATAATATTTAAATAATGCTAAATTCTAAATAACTTATAATAACAAATAACTTCTGAAAATCATCTCTATATTTGTAAATAATATGCTTATACTGCTATTACCTGATATATCAGTGTTAGACATTTGTTAACTTCCTGTTACAACAGATGAAAATCTAGCTGTCTTTCATGACCCCTTCGGCTTTCCAAATGATCAGACAGATCAAATAATCTCTGATTCCTGGTACCTGCCTTCTAAAGCCTTCTGTCTTCCTGTACTTTTGGCCAGGCCTTTTGTGATGATCTTATGAACTTCTTCACTGCTTACCTGCATTGGCTCCCTGCTCTTTGCCAGGTCACATGTCATTCACTGGGTTAACCATCTTATTTTGGTAGAGCATATCCTTCTGTAGCTTCCTGAGAATGAATTCCTGGAGGTAAATTTTTGTGTTGTCTTGTATTTGAACATTCCTTTATTCTACTCTCATGTTTGAATTATAGCTGTAAATTGATACAGAACTCTGAATTTTTCTACATGTTTTGTTTTTGTTTTCTTAAAAAAGTTTTTAAATTAGTGTTATTTCATCTAAGAGGTTTAGTCATAGCAGTTCTCAGGCCGTTGCAGTCTCCCAGTGATGTCATCAGGACCCAGATACTCTTCATCTCTGTGTTCCTGCACCCTCATCCTGTGGATCTGAGAAATCAGGGGTTTTAGGTTTTAGCTTTTATACTGTCTGTAGAAGAAGAAGGCAAGAAAGAACATGTTGATTATAGAAGTTGAAGGGAGGCTGTCTAGAGTATGCCACAAAACTTTCTGGAATGCTCAACTAGATTTATATTTTCAATAGAGTTTTTCCTTTTGTCTAAGAAGAAATGTCATCTACTTTTAATTTTTCCCTCATTGCATTAAAATTTCTATTCTGATATTAAATATTTAAAAGAGCTCATTCTTGACATATGAATTCTTTTTTCATCTCATCTAAAGATTCAACAAGTTCTGTAATCTTTCTGAGCTAATAAATTCATACTGTCTTGGAGTTTACTTCTGCCTCCTTTGCGTTGTCTTCATTTCCTTCTAATTTAATTATTTGTGGTGTGATCACATGTGAACCCACCAAAAAGCTAAGATCTTAAAAATAATAGACATCTTCCAATGTAGCCCTCACACCCTTGATACTCCAGCCCCCTAGTTTCCCACACCCCAGGTAGTGATAATCCTGTGTTCTTCATTGCTTTTCCTTTCCTTTTATAAAGTTTTACTGCATTTATAAGTATCATTTTATCATTTTTTTATTTTAGTTTTTCACTTTACTAAAAGGGTATCATGTTGTTTGTAATGTATTAGAACTTTCTGTACTTACTGTTTTTCTAAAGCTCATCTGTATCACTGCATGTCACCATGGCTGCTATAGAGTATTACATTGTATTACAATAACACAATTCATTCAGAACTAGACATGGATGCCCAGGTTTATGCGGTGGAGTACAAGCACAATGAACCTTCTTTTATACATCTCCTTTATAAATTTGCAAAGGATTCTCATAAGTAAATGGGTGGAATCTTTGCCTCAAAAGTTACACATGAAGGTTCAGCCTCAGGAGATAGTGCCAAACCACTATCAAGTATTTGAAATAACTTCCACCAGCAATGTACAAAGGATACGGTGGATCCGTATCATCTCCAGCATTAGGTATTGTCATACATTTTTATTTTTGCCAGTCAAATTGGTGAAAAATGATAGATCATTGTGTTCTGGATTGAAAGTATTCTTTTTGTGTATAATATCCATTTTCTTTTTTCTTTTTTAATTTTTTTAATTTTTATTTTTTCAAGATGGGGTTTCACCCTGATGGCCAGGCTGGACTCGAACTCCTGACCTCAGGTGATCCACCCACCTCTGCCTCCCAAAGTGCTAGGATTACAGGCGTGAGCCACCGTGCCCGGCCAACATCCATTTTCTTTCTTTCTTTTTTTTTTTTTTTTTTTGAGACGGAGTTTTGCTCTTGTTACCCAGGCTGGAGTGCAATGGCGCAATCTCGGCTCACCGCAACCTCCACCTCCCGGGTTCAGGCAATTCTCCTGCCCCAGCCTCCTGAGTCGCTGGGATTACAGGCACGCGCCACCATGCCCAGCTAATTTTTTGTATTTTTAGTAGAGACGGGGTTTCACCATGTTGACCAGGATGGTCTCAATCTCTTGACCTCGTGATCCACCCGCCTTGGCCTCCCACAGTGCTGGGATTACAGGCTTGAGCCACCGCGCCCGACCTCCATTTTCTTAATGGGCCAATGGGTTTCCTACTGGTTTGTAGAATTTTTTAAAATATATATTTTATATAAACATATATTTGGTTGTTTATGTGTGTGGTAAAAATCTTCTCTCAGCTAATGGTATATCTTTCTAAGAGTTTAAAGCTTTGTTTTTGACAAATCTTAATCCATATGGAGTTTATTTCTTTATAATATGGTATGACATCTTTTTTAATATCAGCTATTTTCAACCTTAATTATTGAATAGTCTTTCTCCACTAATCTAGTATTATAATTAAAAACATGTTTGTGTTTGTTTCTGAACTTTTTCTTTGTTTTTTTTTTTTTTTTTTTTTTTTTTTTTTTTTTTTTGAGATTGAGCCTCACTCTGTCATGCAAGGAGTGCAAATGGCACAATCTTGGCTCCCTGCAACCTCCACCTCCTGGGTTCAAGTGGTTTTCCTGCCTCGGCCTCCTGAGTAGCTGGGACTACAGGCGTGCACCACCACACCCAGCTAATTTTTGTATTTTTAGTAGAGACCAGATTTCACCATGTTGGCCAGGATGGTCTCAATCTCCTGACCTCGTGATCTGCCCGCCTTAGCCTCCCAAAGTGCTGGGATTACAGGCATGAGCCACCACACCGAGCCTGAACTCTTTTTTTTTTTCTGTTCATTGGTTGTCTGTGCCTTTGCCAATACTATATTGTCTTTATTTTTTATGGCCTTACAATAAATCATGATATCTAGGAGAATAAGTCCTCTCTTTGTTCTCTTCAAAAGTATCTTGCTGTTCATGGTCTTTTACTTTCCCATATACATTTAAAATACTGTCAGATTCCATGAAAAACCTCATTGTGATTAATTGGAATTGCATGTAATCTGTAATTTTATAATTTCCTCTGTGGAAGGCCATCAGACATCTTTTGGTAAAGTTGTTTCTAGACTCTTGATATTCCTTGATACCATTGTAAATGGTGTCTTCTTTTTCTTTATATTTTCTAATTCTTTGCTGCTACTATCCAGAAATGAAACTGACTTTATTAGTCTTATATACTTTGTGAAACACTTAGTTTTTTCTAATTGCATATAGATTCTAATAGTTTTTTTTATATAAACAGTCATATCATTTGCAAAAAACTGTTTTTTAATCTTTATACTTAATGTCTTTATTTATTTTTGAGACAGAGCCTCGCCTGTTGTCTAGGCTGCAACAGTGATCCTCCCACTTCCATCTCCCAAAGTGTTGGGATTACAGGCATAAGCCACCACTCTTGGCTACCTCTTTTTTAAAGCTTTATTTTATAGACTGGGATCTTTAATACTATGTTGATTAGAAATAATGATAGTGTAGTAATGTTTAGTTTAGGATTTTTGCATCTAGATTTGTCATAAAATGTGTCTTTGATTTTTCCTTTCTGTAAAGTACTTGGATATTGGTTTTAAGTTATACCAATTTTATAGAATAACTTGGGGATTATTCTTGCTTCTTATTTTGATCTATTTCATTTGAGTTTTCATATTAATAGTTATTCATAATTTTCTTTAACTTTTTTTTTTTTTTTTTTTTTTTTAAGACACAGTCTTGCTCTGTCACCTAGGCTGGAGCCCAACAGAGCGATCTTGACTCACTGCAGCTCCCACCTCCTGGGTTCAAGCAATTCTTCTGCCTCAGCCTCCAGGGTAGCTGGGACTACAGACGCACACCACCACACCTAGCTAATTCTCTTTGTATTTTTAGTGGAGATGGGTTTTCACTATGTTGGCCAGGCTGGTCCCAAACTCCTGGCCTCAAGTGATCTGTCCACCTCAGCCTCCCAAAGTGCTAGGATTACAGGCATGAGCCACTCTATGCCTGACTTATATAGATATGCTTCCTTTTTCATTGTATTATTTTTTGGAACTTCTGTCTCTTCATCGGTTTTACTAAACAATGTTTATTTTGCTAGCTGTCTTAAAAGAACTGACTATTGGCTTGTTGATTTTTTTTTCCATCTCATTAACTTCTTTTATTTAACTTCTGCAGAGAATAATCTGTCTCTGAGGGAGGAAGGACATAGGTTATTTCTTGTTTACTCTCTGACTGGTCCCTATTCAGATTGTTGACCAATCCTCAATTTTTGAGCCCCACACATTACACCTCCCTCAACACTATCTGGTGCCTCCAATTCTGAGCATTTCAGTTCTGCAGAATATTTGCCAGGTTCTCATATGTGTTTCCTTATGTAGGTCCTTAGGCTATAGCTTTCTTCCTGCTTCTAATTCAGTTCATCCTCCTCCGTAATCAAGTTTTCCAAAAATGTGTTGAAATTTCTCTTATCCTTATATCTTTTCTCCTTTTCTCTTTGCTCAATATGTTCATACCTTTTAAAATCTCTTATTCTCACTTTAGTGTGTTTTGAAGAGATCAGGAGATAATTATGCATGTGATCAATCCACCATTTTTTTTAACCCCAGGCAAATAAATTCTGTTCTAAAATAGGCATTGACTGAACGTCTGGATGCTATTCTTTTGGAAAAAGCAGAGATTGAGCAACAGTGTCTTTCTCTGAAAAAGGAAAATACTAAAATGAAGCAAGAGGTTGAGGTAAGTCAGTATTTTAGTATTCTTTGCTTTTTTATTAACTTGTATACTGTAGTCATTATTTTTAGAGCTAAGACTTTAAAAAGCACCTAATCTAACATTTTATAATATGAACAAAGAAGCAGAGATTGAGATTTTAAAAGAAAAATAACTGAAATCATCTTAACTATACAGCAATAGAGGTAACATTTACTTGTTGCGTTATCTTTTTTTATAGTAATAATGCCATTCTTTAATAAAAGTGAAAAGTTGATTTTCACACATGACTAAACAGCATTATCTCTTTAGTTCTAGGATATATTCAGAGGCATGTTTCTATGTCTTGCCTCTTAGGTCTAGGCTAATTTGAGTAATAGATTAAATATTATAAATATATATTGTCATACTTTAGATAGGCAGAGCCTAAGGAGGATTACTGGGATATCAGTATCATATTTCTCTAAGTATATTTCTGCTCGTTTACTTTTCTTTCTACTTAGCTGTGGCTAATCTTTTTACTAAGGGCAGAGGCTTCTTTTGTCTTACTTAAAGAATTTATGTGTGCTTATTTTTTGTAATAGGATTCTGTAGCTAAAATTGAAGATGCGCATAAGGAGTTGGAACAATCACATAGAAACCATGTGAAAGAAATTGAAAATTTGAAAAATGAATTGATGGCACTACATTCCAGATACAGTGAAGACAAAGATAACTTACAAAAGGAACTAGAAGAAGCAATGAATAAACAATTAGAGCTTTCAGAACAACTTAAATTTCAAAACAACTCTGAAGATAATGTTAAAAAACTACAAGAAGAGATTGAAAAAATTAGGCCAGCCCTTGAGGAGCAAATTTTATATCTGCAAAAGCAATTAGACGCTACTACTGATGAAAAGAAGGAAACAGTTACTCAACTCCAAAATATTATTGAGGCTAATTCTCAACATTACCAAAAAAATATTAATAGTTTGCAGGAAGAGCTTTTACAGTTGAAAGCCATACACCAAAAAGAGGTGAAAGAATTGATGTGCCAGATTCAAGCATCAGCTAAGGAACATGAAGCAGAGATAAATCAGTTGAATGAGTTAAAAGAGAACTTAGTAAAACAATGGGAGGCAAGTGAAAAGAACATTCAGGAGAAATATGAATATGAATTAGAAAATTTAAGGAAAGCCACCTCAAATGCAAACCAAGACAGTCAGATGTGTTCTAGTCTCTTACAAGAAAATACGTTTGTAGAACAAGTAGTAAATGAAAAAGTCAAACACTTAGAAGATACCTTAAAAGAACTTGAATCTCAACATAGTATCTTAAAAGATGAGGTAACTTACATGAATAATCTTAAGTTAAAACTTGAAATGGATGCTCAACACATAAAGGATGAGTTTTTTCATGAACGGGAAGACTTAGAGTTTAAAATTAATGAATTATTACTATCTAAAGAAGAACAGGGCTGTGTAATTGAAAAATTAAAATCTGAGCTAGCAGGCTTAAATAAACAGTTTTGCTGTACCTTAGAACAGCATAACAAAGAGATACAGAGTCTTAAGGAACAACATCAAAAAGAAATAACAGAACTAAATGAGACAATTTTGTCAGATTCAGAAAAAGAAAAATTAACATTAATGTTTGAAATAAAAGGTCTTAAAGAACAGTGTGAAAACCTACAGCAAGAAAAGCAAGAAGCAATTTTAAATTATGAGAGTTTGCGAGAGATTATGGAAATTTTACAAACAGAACTGGGGGAATCTGCTGGAAAAATAAGTCAAGAGTTTGAATCAATGAAGCAACAGCAAGCATCTGATGTTCATGAACTGCAGCAGAGGCTCAGAACTGCTTTTACTGAAAAAGATGCCCTTCTTGAAACTGTGAATCACCTCCAGGGAGAAAACAAAAAGTTGCTTTCTCAACAAGAATTGGTACCAGAACTTGAAAATGCCATAAAGAACCTTCAAGAAAAGAATGAAGTATACTTACTTAGTCTCAGTCAGAGAGATACCATGTTACAAGAATTAGAAGCAAAGATAAGTTCTCTTACTGAGGAAAAAGATGATTTCATAAATAAACTAAAAAATTCTCATGAAGAAATGGATAATCTACATAAAAAGTGTGAAAGGGAAGAAAGATTGATTATTGAACTTGAGAAGAAAGTAGAGCGAACAACCCAGTACAACAGTGAACTAGAGCAAAAGGTAAATGAATTAACAGGAGGACTAGAGGAGACTTTAAAAGAAAAGGATCAAAATGACCAAAACGTAGAAAAACTTGTGGTTCAAATGAAAATTCTCTCTGAAGACAAAGAATTATTGTCAGCTGAAGTGAAGTCTCTTTATGAGGAAAACAATAAACTCAGCTCAGAAAAAAAACAGTTGAGTAAGGATTTGGAAGTTTTTTTGTCTCAAAAAGAAGATGCTTCCCTTAGAGGACATATTACTGAATTAGAAAAGAAACTTCAGTTAATGGTTGAAGAGCGAGATAATTTAAATAAACTGCTTGAAAATGAGCAAGTTCAGAAGCTATTTGTCAAAACTCAGTTGTATGGTTTTCTTAAAGAAATGGGGTCAGAAGTTTCAGAAGACAGTGAAGGGAAAGGTGTTGTTAATGTCCTACAGGCAGTCGGTGAATCCTTAGCAAAAATAAATGAGGAAAAACACAACCTGGTTTTTCAATGTGATGAAAGGGTATTAGAGTTAGAAAAAGAGATTAAGTGCCTTCAAGAAGAAAGTGTAGTTCATTGTGAAGAACTTAAGTCTTTATTGAGAGACTATGAACAAGAGAAAGTTCTTTTATGGAAAGAGTTAGAAGAAGCCCAGTCAGAAAAAGAGGCCCTGCAATCTGATCTTCTAGAAATGAAGAATGTTAATGAAAAAATAAGGCTTGAAAATCAGAATGTTTTAATTAAAGTTGAGGAAGTATCTCAAACATACAGCAAAAATGAAATCCACAATGAAAAAGAAAAATGTTTTATAAAGGAACATGAAAGCCTAAAGCCATTACTAGAACAGAAAGAATCAGAATTACAAGATATGAGAGCAGAGTTGATACTATTAAAGGTACTATTCATTTGAATTTTATTATTTCAAATTAATTCTTAGTTTGATTCCAAAATATATACATTAAACATTTTTACACCTTGACATTAAAAGTAAATTTTTACCATTTAAGCTCAAGCGACAACTTTCTGAAAAGTGCATTAAACATTTCCATGTTGTATGTCCATTTTATTGCATTCATTCATTCATAATTTTAAAATCTTGAATTTATAGAAGAGTAAATGATTAGGGGTTTTAATGTCTTGGTCAAAAGTATTTGTCGCTAGCAAAACTACAACTAAAATGAAAAAAACTTGAATTTCATTCTTGTGTGATATACTTAGTTATCTTTTGTAAAGAGCACTTTTACACAAAAGAGTGACCTGTTGTATTGCTAAAATTTTAGGGTTTTTCTTTAAAATTAAAGATTAAAAATCATTTAATCTTTTATTACATATATATTAGATGGATCAAGTTGTTTATCTTGGCCTTGGTTACTGCTTTTTTTTTTTTTTTTTTAATAGTAAATGCCATATGCATGGTAAGGTCAGTATTAATTTTCTGGTCTAACAAGGGAGAATCTCTTAACCAAATTGCTTTTTGTAGGAATTCTCTTTGATAATGATTATCTTGTGCTTAACATGATGGCCAGTTCATCATGGAAAATCAATTCTGATTCTGGTTTTTATTTTGTGTTTTTTCCCCCTATAAAATCTAGGATTCCTTAGCAAAATCACCTTCTGTAAAAAATGATCCTTTGTCTTCAGTAAAAGAGCTGGAAGAAAAAATAGGTAACTATGATTCTACATATGTTGACACAATTAATTAGATTGTTATTAGTGTTAGAATAGATTGGGAAATACTATAGCCAAATAATGAGTTGTAAAAAATACACTAAGTAGCTGTCTTTTCCTCAAGCTCACATTCTTGCCCCTCTGACATCTGTTTGCCTTCTCTTTCAAAAGTGTTACTTTCTATTGTTTAACCCAAGCAAGATTGGTGTGATTTCATTTATAAATGGTTTCCTGATTTATTTTGAATTTTTCATTCATTTAGCAAACTTTATTTAAATGCCCAACTGTTCTAGACACTGGTGATAGAAAAGTGGTTGAGGTACTGCTTAAAGATCTCACTGTAATTACAGTAGTTTGAAGTATGGACAAGATACAATATGGACAGCATAGGAACTTACCTATTTTGAGTTAGGAAAAGCAGCATAGAATAGGGTTTTCAGTTGAGTCTTGAATGAGAAATTTTACACAGGAACAAATATATTCTAACAAGAAGGAAGAACAGGTGCTTATATGTTGACATATAACATATATCAAGGCGCATACGAGGAAGTTCCTGGAGAGGTAGGAGCCTGATCATAAACACACTAGTATGATTGATAGGCAGAGGAATTAGGACTTTATCTTATCCATTTATTCCTCATAGTAACATTATGGGATAGCTCTTTTATCCCCATGTAAAGATCAGGAAATGAAGACTTAGAAGTATGTAAAGTGCTGATGATCACTCAATTTACTCACCTATTAGATTAGGGTAAGGGAAGTTGAAGAGTTTAGAATGACTCCCAGTTGTATATAATGGGTGATTGGGGCAGATTGGGATGTTCAGTTTTAGAAAAATTAAGTTTAAATACCAGTTCAAGTACAGATGTCAGAATGCTATGCAAATCTGGAGTTAAGAGGAGAGAGCTAGGCTAGAGATAAATATTTGTAAACAGCAAGCATTAAAAGCCAGGAGATTGAAATCATCAAGGGAGTATAGCAAAAAGATGGAGACCAGAGACAGTGCTCCATTCATGTAAAGATAGAGTCAACACAGAAATTGAGAAGGAGCAGCCTATAAGCTAAGAAAACCTGGAGTATAACATGTCTTAAAAGCTAAGGCAAGTAACATGGAAGTGAAAGAAGTGCTTCAAGAGGGAAAAAGTGGTTAGCCATTGCTAGTGCTGCTGATGTAACAAATAATATGAGTACTGAGAACTGACCACTGCCTTAACCAACGTAAAGGTCAGTTTCTATGACATGCTGGAACCAGAGCTTGATTGCAGTTGGTTCTAAAAAAAAAAAAAAAAAAAAAAAAAAAAAAAATCGGGAAGGCAATGTTTGAGAGCATATATATACAACTCTTTCAAGGGATTTGCTATAGGGGGAAAAAAAGAGATGGGACAAAATCTAGAGGGGCAGTGTGGTTTAATATTTTATTTTATGGGAAGAATAAAGCATGTTGAGATGTTTCACCTGTCCCCTGCTCTCTTTAACTGCTTTCTCTATTTGTTCCTGGCCTTAATTTCTTGATGATAATTTTTCTTGTTGCCTGTTTATAAACTTTTGGAAAAAATCCACTAGAAAGGGGAAAATTATTGCTGCAGAAGGAAGAGGGAGAATTGTTGTTCTGATGCTTGAGTAGGTGAGGAGACGTGGGATGAAATGCAGATGTGGAACGATTGGCCTTTGCTCCACACACAGGCACTTCACTGTGGCAGCCAGAGGGAAGGCACAGGTGCAAGTAAATTAATAGGCCAGGACAGAAATTCAGATCATAACTGAGTTTTTAGAAACAAATATCAAGAAGTCCTGAACTGTGGAGTTCAAATAGGGTAGGTAGCTAAAGAAGTTAAAGGAGAGATCAATATTGGTTAGGTAAAACATATTACAGGTTTAGTCATGAAAATCAGACCCACCAGCCAAGAGGAGGAATGCACCTATGGAGCATAAATGTTTATCTTTATCTCATATCTCCAGTACTTGATCCTAATTTGCACACTGTCACCTAAAGTCCTAGCATAACTGCAATTCCAGGAAATCTAACGAGATGTCCTAGAAGTCTCTCCAATTCCTAGAAACTTATAATATGGCTAGAAAAAACTAGACTATTTTGGAGGATTAAAGACAGTGGAAACTTTTTACATTGTTTGCCTCACATAATGAATAAGCTTTTACTTTTAAAAATATTAGTGTTTTTGCTGCTTATTTTAATATCAAATTACCAATTTTGTGTTCCCAGATAATCTATTTCTAGGGCTAAAATAAGCAAGTCATTTGAATTTTTTTCCTTTTGAGTTCGTATATAATCCATTTATTTTCTATTTTTAGAAAATCTGGAAAAAGAATGTAAAGAAAAGGAAGAGAAAATAAATAAGATAAAATTAGTTGCCGTGAAGGCAAAGAAAGAACTAGATTCCAGCAGAAAAGAGGTGAGCTGACTTTAAAAATGTAATATTCGGGAATCTTATATTTTAAAAACCCATGAGTTTTTCTATCCATTAAAAAAACAAAAAAATCTCTCAAGTTTAACTTTGTATTCAAAACAGACTCCTCCCCTCAAAAACAAAACAAAAACCTCTTTAATTTTACTTTATGTTTATAACAGACACAGACTATAAGGGAAGAACTTGAATCTGTTCTGTCAGAAAAGGACCAGTTATCTGCTTCCATGAAAGATCTCATTCAAGGAGCAGAAAGCTATAAGGTAAAAAATAGTCATTTTAATACCAAGTTATAATCATAACTTCTAAGTTAAGAAATGTACTGGAAATGTAAAATTATTGTCCATAAAACAATCACCTTGTATTTTTTAGTAAATATTTATTGTTTTTTGGTGCAATGTAGTAGAATCCTAATAACAAGATTTTAAAGTGGTTAAGTTTTAAATAGTGCTTTTTTTTTTTTTTTTTTTTTTTTTTTAGACAGTGTCTCCCTCTGTTGCCCAGGCTGGAGTGCAGTGGCACAATCTTGGCTCACTGCAACCTCTGCCTCCTGGGTTCAAGCAGTTCTCCTGCCTCAACCTCCTGAGTAGCTGGGGCTACAGGCGCAACATGCCCAACTAATTTTTGTATTTTTAGTAGAGACAGGGTTTCACCATGCTGGCCAGGCTGGTCTCGAACTCCTGACCTCATGATCCGCCCACCTCGGCCTCCTGAAAAGTGCTAGGATTATAGGCATGTGCCATCATGCCTGGCCTAAATAGTGCCTTTAAACTATTGCTTCTAAAAATAAAATTTTGTTTTTGGATTTCCTAATCAAATCAGTAACAAAAAGACAGCTATTACTACTGTAATTATTTAATATTGTTCTGGCCAAATGAATAAACCTAAAGCTTAAACAAGGTGAAGTGTTGTTATTTGGAGGTAATGTACTTGTTTACCGTAATAACATGAAAATGTATTACTAAAACTACAAGAATTTAAAAAGTACAACAAAATCACTGAATGCAAGATAAACATCACTACATTTCTTCAGGTACTCATTCTTTCAGCAAATATTTATAAGGCAGACTTAAGTTCTGAGTTCTAGGGCAGGTGGTGATCAAGTTCCTATCCTAAGTTCGTATCCTCTTAAGACTTAAAAAATTCCAATAGCAGTGACAGACAAAAATAAAAGATACATACTATGTAGAAAAGTAAGGTGGGTAATGAGCTGTAATCAGGCTGGATTTTATGAAAAAAAGAAAACCCCACAGCAGCCATAAAATCCAATCTTAGGAAGCACTTAAATGATAAGTTTTGGCACTTAATGAAGAAAACTTATATAGGATTACTGAATATTATTTGAACCATTAGTTCTCAGATTGGTTTATAAATTCTAAAACAATTTCATTAAAAATTTTAGATTTTTTTTTGGTGGGATCTTGACAGTTATTCTTAGTTTGAAGTGAAAAATAAACTAGCATGAACAGCTAAATTTTTTGAAAATGAAAAAAATAACATCCTACTCAGATGCTAAAACTTCGCACAGTTACGGTAATGTGATAGAATTCTGATGTAAGAATGGTACAGATTAATGGAGCAGAAGAGATAGATACTTCTGCATAATGACAAGTAGTTGCCAGGCTGTCTTCTAAGCACTTTACACATCTCAATACACTTAATTCTCAAAACAACCTCAAAGTATATTACCATCAACACTTTACAAGTGAGGGCTCTGAGGCATAAAGTCACAGACTCAAATTTCTTAAGAGACCTCAGGGTCACAGAACAAGTAACAGAGCAGAGCTGGAATTTGAATTCAGGCAGTGGCCGATCTATTGTTCCATCAACTAAGCTATACTATCCCAGTAAAATTTGAAACCAAAACCAATGAAGAAAGAAATTCCTTCTAAGGAATTAGGTTCCTGTTTCACTTCACATATCAAAATATATTCTCGATAGATTAAAAATTTTGTGAAAAATATTTTCTAAAAACCTAGAATGAAATATTGATCCTTTAACTGACTTCTGGATACAAAAGGCTTTTTCAAACTTTAAATACCTAAAATAGTTTAGGCCGGGTGCAGTGGCTCACGCCTGTGATTCTAACACTCAGGGAGGCTGAGGCGGGTGAGTCAGTTGAGGCCAGGAGCTTGAGATCAACCTGGCCAACACGGCAAAACCCTGTCTTAACATGCAAAATTTAGCTGTGCATGGTGGCACATGCCTGTAGTCCTAGCTACTCTGGAGGCTGAGGCACGAGAATCACTTGAACCTGGGAGGTGGCAGTTGCAGTAAGCGGAGATTATACCACTGCACTCCTACCTTTTATTTTAATGAATTACAAAGGAAAAGATTGATAGATTTAACTGTTTGAAATTGATATGCCTAGTCTACCTCTGGAAGAAATTAATAGATAAAAGGGCCTCTTAAAATGTAAAGAAGCAAGTTCCTCATGTAACTTGCTCTTATGAAGAAGCCTGTATATAAATTTAAAATGTGTGTTTTAATAGATTTGTAAGATCTTTATAAGCATACTCATTCTTTGTCATTTTATATGTAAATTTAAGTTTTCAAATTTCATTACCATATTTTCATATGTAATATGAAATGTATGAAAATATGTATAAAAATATGACAAAATTTAAGGTAGAACCAGAGGGGCTGAAATGTTTAAAAATGTTGATCATTTTTAAAAACACATGTAACTAATCTGTATTAGCTTCTTCAGGGTATATCACTCTAAAGATACTGAGTAATTTTGTAGTTTTTTGATTTAGCTAGTTTTTTCAGTGTTCATATCACTTGTAATAACTTGTTTTAGTTTATTAAAAGCTCTGAACACACAGGTGTCCTGGAGGGACAATAATTTGTAATTATTTAGATTTTTAGAAGTTTCTTCCCTACATAAAGAAAGTAGACTCTTGTATACATGGCATTTGTTTTGTTCCAAGACTCCCCTTAGGAATAATACTTGATTAAAATCAGAATTTCCATAGGGAGCCATTATTTATTAGAATCAGCCTTGGCATAGCAATTCAGTTTTTATAGCTATTGACAGCAATTGGAATCAGAATGAGTAAAAATGAAGAAGGCCAGATAGAGACTAAGAGGACAAATATCTCTGATTTTTAGATGAGCTTACCCAAATACAAAACTAGCACAGAGTCTTCTTTCTGTGGAAAAGACAAGGCCCTAGTGATACTTCAACCCTGTATTCATGTGTGCCAGAAGTAGCAGACTCAGATAAATAAACATAGAAAAACAAAAATGTAAGCCATATTCTAGATTCCTAAGTCCTGTCTTCTGCCACTGAAATCACTAAATGAACAGACTATAAAATCAAAATTTCTGATTTTAACAGTTAGCCACCAGTTAAGCCAAATAATTGACCATGTGTAAATCAAAATTAGAAACAAAAGTACATTAGTCAAGGATCAGATCTGGCAAGCAAGAGCCAGGCATGGTGGCTCATGCCTGTTATCCTAACACTTTGGAAGATTGCCTGAGCTCAGAAGTCGAGACCAGCCTTGGCAATGTGACAAAACCCTGTCTGTACTGAAAATACAAATATTAACTGGCCGTGGTGGCACACACCTGTAGTCCCAGCTACTTGGGAGGCTGAGGGAGGAGAATCACTTGAACCCAGGAGACAGAGGTTACAGTGACCTGAGGTCACTCCACTTCAGCCTGGGCAATAGAACAAGATCCTGTCTCAAAAAAAGATTTGGCAAGCATGATCCAAAAGAGCGTAGCCCTGGCGCAGTGTCTCACACCTGTAATACCAGCACTTTGGGAGGCTGAGGCGAGTGGATCACCTAAGATCAGTTCAAAATCATCCTGGCCAATCTGGTGAAACCCAGTCTCTACTAAAAATACAGAAATTAGCTGGGCGTTTTGGCACATGCCTGTAATCCCAGCTATACCTGGGAGGCTGAGGCAGGAGAATCATGAACCTGGGAGGCAGAGGCTGCAGTGAGCCAAGATTGCACCACTGCACTCCAGCCTAGGTGACACAGCAAGACTCGGTCTCAAAACAAACAAACAAAAAAACACCAGAGAAGCCTCCAGAGATTAGCCAAGGACATGAGAGGTCCAAGTCCAGAGGAAGGCCACTGACAGGCTTCACAGTCCTCTTGGTTAATGTGTTTCTCTTATTTATGCATAGTATCTCAGTGGAACTCCCAAAAATAAACTTTGCAAGAAAACATAAACATTGTACTAGCAACAAAAGCACAATCAGATACCACCTCACATCAGTCAGAATGGCTACTATTAAGAAGTCAAAAAATTATAGGTGCTGGCGAGGTTTCAGAGAAAAAGCAACACTTACACACTTTTGGTGGGAGTGTAAATTAGTTCAGCCATTGTGGAAAACAGTGTGGCAATTCCTCGAAGCCCTAAAAACAGAAATACCATTCAACCCAGCAATCCTGTTACTGGGTGTATACCCAAAGGAATATAAGTCATTCTGTCATAAAGACACATGTATGTTTACTACAGCATTGTTCATGATAGCAAAGACGCAGAATCAACCTAAAGGCCCATCAGTGGTAGACTGGATAAAGAAAATTGGCATATATATCACTGCGGAATACTACACAGCCATAAAAAAACAATGAGAATTGTGTCCTTTGCAAGGATATCGATGAAGCTGGAAGCTACTATCCTTAGCAAGCTAATGCAAGAACAGAAAACCAAGTACTACATATTCTCACTTATAAGTGGGAGCTAAATGATGAGACCACATGGACACATAAAGAGGAACAACAGACACTGGTGCCCATCAGGGGTAGAAGGGTAGGAGGAGGGAGAGGATCAGGAAAAATAACTAATGAGTACTAGGCTTAATACTTGGATTATGAAATAATCTGTACAGCAAACCCCTGTGACACAAGTTTGCCTATATAAAACTGCACATGTACCCCTGAACTTAAGACTTTTTTAAAAAAACACTATTTTGCTAGTAATTTTATGTGCACCTTTATGGGAAGAACAGTGAGAAGTTTTCCAGAAACAAAGTCAAAAACAGAATTTATAAGGGAGAAGAGAAAAACATAAAAAATTACATACAGTCTTGAAACTGAATCTCATTTACATGTTTTGGTGGATAACCTGATTAGCTTGTGTGTGGCAAAAAAAAGTCTGGTCATTCTGTCCTTGAGTAGGCCAACTAGGAATATCAAAGAAAATTCAGTTGGCAGCTGGACGCAGTGGCTCATACCTGTAATCCCAGCACTTTGGGAGGCCAAGGAGGGCGGATCATGAGGTCAGGAGGCAAGGGCAGCCTGGCCAACATGGTGAAAACCCGTCTACTGAAAATATAAAAATTGGCCGGGCATGGTGGCAGGCACCTGTAATCCTAGCTACTCAAGAGGCTGAGGCAGGAGAATCGCTGGAACCCGGGAGGCGGAGGCTGCAGTGAGTTCAGATTGCACCACTACACTCCAGCCTGGGTGACAGACCAAGACTCAATCTTGAAAAAAAAGAAAAAAAAAGAAAAAATTCAGTTGGCTTTAGATTCTTCAGGGAATATTGAAAGTGTCACCGCAGAGTGTGAGAGAGACTAAATCTATGAATGTCTTCCAGTGTTCTTTTGTTAACACCTTTACCTTATATTAGACCAGTCCTGGAATATTTCTCTCATCAGAATTCTTCAGGTGGAGTTAGGTGTCCAGGTGAAACTTTTTATCCTCCATCCTTAAATTGTGTTTACATTTCAGAAGTTCATTTTTGTTAATGAGTAGAATATTTAACCTTGGAGCTACTATATTGGGTGTATTTAAATTTTTTGTCTCCTTTCATGTATTTCCACCACCCTGCAATACCAAAAGTTATCCAAAATGTGCTAAATTTATTACCTAATGCCAGCTAGGTATTCTGTGAAGTGTTCGAGTTGGGTAAATATTTTAAGCATCTAGAATGGACTCATGAATCTTAAGATGCCTTGATTACAAAGTCTGATCTGTTGAATGCATAATAACGTACCAAAGTTAAATCCTTCTTTTATTGAAGAATCTTTTATTAGAATATGATAAGCAGTCAGAGCAACTGGATGTGGAAAAAGAACGTGCTAATAATTTTGAGCATCATATTGAAGATCTTACAAGACAATTAAGAAATTCAACTTTGCAGGTAATTTTTGAATAAATTCAAAAGTGAAAACTATAGCAGGTATATTTGAATCTGAATACTTTTGCATAAAAATTATGTGTAGTCAGAAACAGAATTTATTCCCCCTCCCTTTACCTTCCTCCCCACTTAATGAGAGAAGAATAAGATAAAACAGATAGCAGCTATCTTATCTTGCTAATTATTCTAATCTCTGTTCTTTAGGGGGTTGTTTGTTTAGGTGTTTGTTTGTTTTCCATTTCTGCTCTTTGCTCTGCCAGTGCATCTGGTCTCTTGTAAAGTTTACCATATTAGTATTGCAATGAAAGTTTTTAAAACTTACTCTTAATTTAACATTCTGTAGCATGGACTTTGAAATATTCATTTTTCATATTATGCCAATATTATCATTAATGTACCTGTTCATTCTTCCTCTGCTGTATATATTTTCTGCATGTTTATAGTAATGAATCATTTGTCATTTCAGTGTGAAAAATTAAATTCTGATAATGAAGATCTCCTGGCTCGTATTGAGACACTGCAGTCTAATGCCAAGTTACTAGAAGTACAGATTTTAGAAGTCCAGAGAGCCAAAGCAATGGTAGACAAAGAATTAGAAGCTGAAAAACTTCAGAAAGAACAGAAGATAAAGGTAAAAGCAATCCTGTGAGATTCACATACATACATATATTTTTATATATATATATATATGTATATATATATGATGCATTTACCAAAATATTATCTAAATGAAGGGAAGACTTACTAAAGAGTAGCATTTATGAATATAGCAGAGCTTATTAATTCCTTAATAAATACCAACCAAAAATTTGAGAATCCATGCTGTGATTTGGGGGTGTATGTTTTTTAAACATTGAAATAAACCAACCTTTTTATATTTTAGTGTGTCCGATTTATTTTAAAGCCCCTTACAAATACCTTTTTAATGTTGGTTGGGTTGTGTGATTTGTTTTTATTTTTAATTTCAGGAACATGCCACTGCTGTAAATGAACTTGAAGAACTTCAGGTACAACTTCAAAAGGAAAAGAAACAGCTTCAGAAAACCATGCAAGAATTAGAGCTGGTTAAAAAGGTAAAGTAAAACACTAGGTTCAAAAGTGATACCAATATTCACTTTGTTTTGTTTGAAACGATGTCGCTCTGTGGCCCAGGCTGGATGCAGTGGTGTGATCTTGGCTCTCTGCAACCTCCGCTTCCTGGGTTCAAGCCATTCTCATGCCTCAGCCTCCTGAGTAGCTGAGATTCCAGGCATGCCCCACCACGCCTGGCTAATTTTTTGTATTCTTAGTGGAGATGGGGTTTCACCATTCTGGTCAGGCTCATCTGGAACTCCTGATCTCAAATGATCTGCTCACCTTGGCCTCCCAAAGTGTTGGAATTGGATCTGAGGGTGATCTGGCTGTGACATATGTCACCCCAGTGATCACCAGGGTTGATTCGGCTGATCTGGCTGGTTAGGTGGGTGTCCCCTTCCTCCCTCACCACTCCATGTGCGTCCCTCCCAGAGCTGCTCAGTCAGTCAAAGAGGACGACCATCCCCAACAGAGGAGGACTGGTCTTTGGTTAAGGGTATATGAATAGCTGTGCTCCCCTGCTAGAACTGACAAACAAGTTCTCAAGATCCAAAGTGTTGGGATTACAGGTGGGAGAGCCACCGCACCCAGCCTGCATTGTTAAACTATTCTATATGTGTTGAAAAATATTTTAGAATATTACTTTTGGTACTAAAATAATGCTTTATAAATTGCTTGCTCAAAAAATTGAAAATTTAACTTCTCTACCAGTCCTTTCAAAAGAATCTAGGGTTATAAGATTTGGTTTGACATTTCATTTTGTATATATGATTATTGTACAATAGATTAAGATATAATTAATGTCAAAGCTTGAAGTTTGTATTAAAACTTTGGCTGACTTTACTCCTTCAAAGATTAGGCTAAAAAGAAATGTACCATAAGAGCCATTTGAAATATTATTATTTTATAAATAAGAGCTCCACATGATAGAACTGCCAGTTGTAGTTATAGTTATAATGAAATAAAATGAAACTAAGAAAATTAGGTTAAACTATTAGAAAATATTTTGTGAAATTAAAATCTGGAAAGTATCCAATCTATTTCTTTGTTTCAATGTAAACTATTTCAGTATTACAGGAAAGCACCTGTTTATTCCTGTGGCATCATTGTAGCAATTTTACAAATGAACTGATCTAGTATTATGTCAATCTGTTGTTTATAAAATGTGCAGGATGCCCAACAAACCACATTGATGAATATGGAAATAGCTGATTATGAACGGTTGATGAAAGAACTAAATCAAAAGTTAACTAACAAAAACAACAAGATAGACGATTTGGAGCAAGAAATAAAAATTCAAAAACAGAAACAAGAAACCTTACAAGAAGAAATAAGTGAGTTTAAAAAAATTCACTTTACCTTACAATTATTTCATCATAACAACTTTATTGGGCGGGGCATTAGTTGTTTATTTCACCAGTCTTTAACTGCCAGTGAGATGTTTAACACAGTGATGCCTGTTACTGGGGATCAGAATGGGTGTAAAACCATTTGCCATTAAGATGTTTATAGTCCACATTTATTCACTTTAACATTTCTTAAATATCTTGCTGTTTTCTGATCTGGATTAAATAAGATTGTCTATGGGTTGTAATTGTTAAAGCTGGGAGATGGGTACAGTGGAGTTTATTGTACTGTTATCACTATTTTCACATATGTTGAAATATTCCATAATAGAAATCTAAAACAGGTTTCTTTTAAAGGTAAGCCAATACAAAGAAGACATTCATCATTTGTTTATTTAAATTCACTCATAAAAATTTTTTCATCTTTTTCTGCTGAAATTATTTCTTGTACTAGCTTCATTACAGTCCTTAGTACAACAGTATGAAGAAAAAAACACCAAAATCAAGCAGTTGCTTGTGAAAACCAAAAAAGAACTGGCAGATTCAAAGCAAGCAGTACGTTATTTTTCAGTTTCATATTTTAGCACTTATTCATAGTTTATGAGTTAACATTTTTAAAAATTTAACCAAGATTCTCGTTCTGTAGGAAACTGATCACTTAATACTTCAAGCATCTTTAAAAGGTGAGCTGGAGGCAAGCCAGCAGCAAATAGAAGTCTATAAAGTAAGATTCTTTCTACTTTTTAAAGTTAAAAAAAAAATTTTTGTGTGTGTAGAAGTGAGGTACCATTTAGAGACAAGGATTTATTCTGTAAGGATATTTAGAAAGATTCCTCAACATTTTGAGGAAGTTGCAACAATAAATCAAGTCTAGCATATAACTGGAGAATATTGTTTAGCTCAAGCTAGATTATTTTCATATATTTGGAAATTTGTAATATACTATAGAATAGTGCAAAATAAGCATGTATCTGAACTTTCTGAATGATATTGCAGTCACAAAATTTATAAAATGATTTTATATGTTTGCTATTTGTATTTTTTTATATATAATGTCTTGAAGTATTTAAACATTGTACGTTAAATATTTAGTGTGGGGTTTAAAAAATTTTTTTTGATTGATGTTGGTTTAAGAAAAGATAAATTATTTTAGTGAGAAAATGTTCTTAATTGTCTCTACTTTTTGTACTTTTTCAATGATAATACATAAAAATATTTCACTAATTATGCCTTATATGTACTTATGTCTCAAACCTAAAGTTTGTGTTGTAAGGAAAACCTCTTTAGTAAAGATAACGATTTGCTATAGCTAAATTTAAAGATTTACCCCCAGATACAACTGGCTGAAATAACATCAGAGAAACACAAAATCCACGAGCACCTGAAAACCTCTGCGGAACAGCACCAGCGCACGCTAAGTGCGTACCAGCAAAGAGTGACAGCGCTGCAGGAAGAGAGCCGGGCTGCCAAGGTGTGTTCTTCAGGGAAGCCACAGCGAGCCACCAGGGTTTTATTATTGGCAAGTCCGTGGTTTACTCCAGGGCAGTGCTCTCCCTTTTTAGTATTTTGCTGTTAAAAGCACTTACTAGATTAAAACCTCGTTCAGTTAATCTGGCTCTTAACCCCAATCCCATGCCAACCCTAATCGTAACTTGGATCACTTTTTTTGCTAAAAGAAAAAACATGATGTTTTTTCCATTTCAACCTTGTTTTGCAGTTTGGTTATATAAGAAAGTCACTTATTTATAAAAGTTTTCATTATTAAAACAGTGTGACAGTTCTTTCTGAGGGCTAAATGATTATAACATTTTCATAGGATGGCTTTGGGGGGCCTACTTTCTTGTCATCAATATCCAAAACAGACACAGTGCAGTGGTTGTGTTAAATGCAGGTATTATCTAAGAAATCATGGTAACACTGTTGTGGGAATTTACAGATCACTTCAGGAAAGTGGAAGACCTAGAACTTAACATTTACCACCCTATTTTGAAAACTTAAGTTCAAATAACTTAATTCCTTGAGTTAATTTTTCTCAAATTTATAAAAGAGGGGGATATCATAAAAGGAAATCTTTATTATAAAGTCCCAAAAGCACATAGTGCCACTATAAAATGTATGGTTAGTAAATTAAGCTACCAGGATAGAAGATATGGTAGAAACAGATCTCTTATCAAAAAAAAAATTATATTATTGCAAGGCCTTTAAAAAGCATAAGGCCTCCCAACACAAAGATATGATATTTGAGGCGGTAGATACCCTAATTACCCTGATTTGCTTATTACACATTGTATGAATCCATCAAAATATCACATGTACCCCATAAATATGTACAATTATATATCAATTTAAAAAAAATTTTTTTAAGTGTAAGGCCAACAGAAGTATACTTTTTAGCAAAGTTAATCGAGAAACCAAAAAGAATGTCAGCCATTTTTCTCATTTTCGAAAACAGGTTTTCATCTCAATTTGTTAATCTCTGAAAGAAAATTGAAGGACCTTGTTACAATAGAAAATTTTTCTGTCTTTTGAATGCTGTAGGCAGAACAAGCTACTATAACCTCTGAATTCGAGAGCTACAAAGTCCGAGTTCATAATGTTCTAAAACAACAGAAAAATAAATCTGTGTCTCAGGCTGAAACTGAGGGAGCTAAACAAGAAAGGTAAAGTCTAAACCAAATATGCAGAGTTTTCCTCCCACGATGCAGGTTCTTCACCAAGTAGATTGAAAATCCTATTAAGATTTTTTTTTTTTTCTTTGAGACAGTTTTGCTCTTGTTGCCTAGGCTGGAGTCTAGTGGCGCAATCTCGGCTCACTGCCACCTCTTTCTCCTGGGTTCAATATATTCTCCTGCTTTAGCCTCCTGAGTAGCGGGGATTACAGCTGCACACCACCACACCCAGCTAATTTTCATATTTTTAGTAGAGATGGGGTTTCACCATATTGGCCGGGCTGGTCTCAAACTCTTGACCTCAGATGATCCACCTGCCTTGGCCTCCCAGAGTGCTGGGATTACAGGCATGAGCCACCACACCCAGCTTAAAATTCTATTATGATTTTTAACTGTGAAATTATGTATATTGTTACCAAGGAGAATAGAATGTCTTGGCTTCACTGAACTTCATTAAAAAAGGACACTGTTGCAGACTCTAAAATTAGATGTTAAAGTGCACAGTGAAGCCAGGATGTGAGATAATAAGCTAACAGTTCAGTTTTGTCTTAATAAGATCTTGTCATAATAGAAATACGGGCATTAAAATTACATTATGATTTGTTTTACCAATTTTGAAAATTTAGAGAAGTAAAATAATAAAAATGCTGTGTATACTTATCTGCTATTAATTAGGTTAAACAGAAGTTGCTTTAAAATATTTTACTTATTTTAAAAAATTTTAAATTTAGTACTGAATTTTGGTCTAGATTTCTTGTTTATGACCATTTCAGTTCTATTTGAATGGTATATTGTTTATGCTGCTTTAATATTAACATACAGATCCCATTTGTACTGGGTGTGAGAGAGAGAGGGCATTTCATGGCATCTATGTTTAGTCTCTGAGTAGCAGTTCAGTATTCAAAGCAGTTTTACATCTGGCTCTTACTATTCTAAACAAGACTAATTATTCTGCAATTTTTGTATGTTTGTGTTTCTATTACTTTCATTTAGAAATCTTAAATATAGAGACTATATATTGAAACATGGTATTTTCTCTTCAGTAGCTCATTATATGAAGGGGAAATACATTTAATAAATGTAAAAATGTCACCATTTGCAAAAGCCATTTTTGACCATGCCTAAATTTTGAGTTCAAATTAGTTTAATGTAAATGTTGTGTTCCTTCTACTTTCTTATAAATGCATTTTTTAAAAAAGAAACTGATAGGGTATTGTACTCATTGTAGCAGAATTAGGATTTTAACTATTTCTACCTAGTTTTTTTTTTTTTCCAAGTCCTGAAGAAAAGACCTGCTTTTCTTAGGAATTATCTTTCACTGTAATTTGGTCTGACATACCATTCTTATAACAATTTAAGAACTGTGTGAGTGTGCTGGACGTAGTGGCTCACACCTGTAATCCTAGCACTTTGGGAATCTGAAGCTGGTGGATCATCTGAGGTAAGGAGTTCAAGACCAACCTGGCCAACATGGTGAAACCCTATCTCTACTAAAAATAAAAAATCAGTTGAACCTGGTGGTGTCTGCCTATAGTTCCAGCTACTCAAGAGGCTGAGGCAGGAGAATTGCTTGAACCTGGGAGGCAGAGGTTGCAGTGAGCCAAGATTGTGCCACTGCACTCCAGTCTGGACAACAGAGCCAGACTCCATCTCAAAAAAAAAGGTTTGAGGTGAGGTGTTTTGTTTGTTTTTTAACTGACATAGTTCTGTAACATAAAATAGGCTATTTTGATGCCACTTAATGCTCTATTTGAATATGAAATTCTAAATTTTGGAGAAATTTTGTGTAAATCTATAATGCCTAAGATTTAAAATCTGGCTATAATATCTTTTGTGCTACATTTAATCCTAGTCGTGAATTCTTATGAATATTACATTTCCTTTAGAATCATTCAGGAGTATAGCACTGAAAGATTAAATGGTTAAACTATATTTAAAACCACATAATCAGATTCACCTTTTTCAAAAATTTTTAAAACTGTGTATTTTTGTTTTAGGGAACATCTGGAAATGCTGATTGACCAACTAAAAATCAAACTGCAAGATAGCCAAAATAACTTACAGATTAATGTATCTGAACTTCAAACATTACAGTCTGAACATGATACACTGCTAGAAAGGCACAACAAGATGCTGCAGGAAACTGTGTCCAAAGAGGCAGAACTTCGGGAAAAGTAAGATTGTTAGCAGCTCTAACACTGTGCCAGACAACAATGTATTTCTTTGTTGAAACTTCTAATATGTTGCTCCTTGAGATAAATGCAGATTAGAAAATAAAAAAACATTTCTAAAGGCTTGGTAACTTTGCTTTATCTACCTTAGAGCTTCACCTTTTGCATTGCTTTTGTATTTTGCATTTTTAAGAACAATTAATGTTTGTCTGCTCATCCAATATTCTCCCTCTCCTATAGCCTTCTTGGCTAGGATGTTTCTCTAAAAAAAACAAAAACATACTACTTACCAACCCAGGTGTTAAATCATAAGCATTTTTTTTTCTAGAAGGAAACATCGAAATTGCTGCTAACTGAAAAAGAAAATGCATCTTATCTGCAATTCTGTCTTCAACTTGTCGTATTTTGTTCATCTCTATAATACTTTTATGTTAGGAGTACTGGCAAAGCAAGAAATTTTCAACTCCTGTTGGGCTGAGGAAAAGAATTCTTCATTGAGCATCTTTTATCAAGGGTGTTAAGATACTTTTTTTTTTTTTTTTTTTTCTGAGACGGAGTTTCGCTCTTGTTACCCAGGCTGGAGTGCAATGGCGCGATCTCGGCTCACCGCAACCTCCGCCTCCTGGGTTCAGGCAATTCTCCTGCCTCAGCCTCCTGAGTAGCTGGGATTACAGGCACGCACCACCATTCCCAGCTAATTTTTTTTTGTATTTTTAGTAGAGACGGGGTTTCACCATGTTGACCAGGATGGTCTCGATCTCTTGACCTCGTGATCCACCCGCCTCGGCCTCCCAAAGTGCTGGGATTACAGGCTTGAGCCACCGCGCCCGGCCCTAAGATACTTTTATCACAGATTTCCTTACGTAATATATATCTAATCTTATACTAATCTGAAAAGTGAAAGCACTTAGCTTTTTGTGACTTCTGTCTGTTAACAGTGTAATTTGCATGTTAATCACATAAGCCAAAAGTTTCAGGGAAGATATGCCAGTTTTCTAACTGCCTATCACCACAGTTTACAATGAGAGTATCTTACATATGGTGATGTTTGCTTGATATTCTCCAACACTAATTCTTTAGGAAAGTTATTGCAAACTACATTGCTAATACAAATAAAGTACAGTTGATTTTTCTAAAGTAATTCAATCTTTCAGTAAGTGTTTTTTGAGCACCTACTATGTGCCAGTCACTTTTCATAGCATTTTAAGTTATCTTTAGGACTCTTTCTGCTTCTTTAGAAATATTAAAAACTAATGATATATTGTTACTGTCTGTGCCCAAGTATGAAGAAATAGCCTTCTCTTTATATAGTCTCCGCTTTTAAAAATATGTTAATATTCATACTTTAGATTGTGAAAATGGCTCCAGAGGAATGTGATAATTAGGCTAACTAGTTAATATCTGTATTTCCAAAGAGACTACAGTTAATATAAACACCTCATTAGCAACTGAGACAGAACAGTAAATTTCTATCAGCACAGTCATTCTGATTCCAGATGGGGGGTTTAATTAAGCATTTAGCTTTGAAGTAGGTAAATTCAGAAATGTCAGTGATACTGCCTGAAAACCAGATACTTTACCCTCATCTAATTTTTATCCTGCTTAGACTATTTTTGTGACTACCAGTGGTTCTTCCTTTAGTTTCTTGGTGGATACTGTTTGAACAAAATGCTTGCACAGAAATATTTGTATATATTTCTAGACTCATTAATCAATATGAACTTAGTAATTAAGATTTCTTTTCTAAAACATGGTATTTTTATTGCATTTCTCCCTTCTGCCGCTAAACCCTGTTTTAAACCTTATATAGTGTGCATATGTGTAGCAAGTAGGAAAAAATCTCTTGGAAAAGTACAGGCTAAACTGTTAACAAGGTTTATCTACCTGTGGAATTGGGATTTTATCCTGCCAGGCATGAGAATAATTAATGAGGGGCTTTTACTTTTTTTTCTCATGGCTTTTGTATTTTTTTTAATTTTTATGAGAGAATTCTGTGGATCCCTGGTTGTTGTTGTTGTTTAACCAAAGCCAAACATATAAAACATGAAAACTACAAGTAAACCATTAAAAGTGATGGTTCCCAAATTGTAGGCCCACTGGTTAGTTTCAGGCTGAGTACGTAAAAATCACATTGAAAACTGCTAAAAGTAGGGAATTCCTATCACTACTGGAGATCCTGAGTTAGTGGGTTTAAATGAAAACTAGATGTCTCTGTTTTTTGACAAGGTACTCCAGTGATTCTCATGTGCAGTGAAATTTGAAACAGCTAGAGTAAACCAAGTCTGTTTGTGGTTCAGTTACTTTACTCAAAAATGGATACTTTCCTCTAAAGTTTTCTGAGTAAATCAAGAGTGGTTTGTTTTTTTTTCCTGTTTTTTTGTTTTGTTTTGGTTTGGTTGTTTGTTTTCAAGGCAGTAGAGAAAAGGGACGTTAATCTTATTTATTTGAGCTACCACATACAATGACATGAAGAAGTGGACTAATTAAAAGTATAATTTTTTATGCCCTAAATATAGTCCTATTTTCTGATGAACAATGAAAGAAGTTCCTAGTCTGGACAACACAACACAGTTTCTCAACTGGGTTTCTCAACTGGGGTCCTTCATCTGAAATGTGGAACATAGATGATTTGAACTACATGACAGCCAGTGTCAGTTCTTATCAAGTTATTACACAACAAGTACAGTATAGGTAGGTAGGAGAGAAGTTAATTTATACATTCAATAGAGGACTTAGACCTAATTCTCTTGCAGAACCCAGTCGAGAAAGGCTAAGTCAGCATATAAAGTTGAGAGATCTTCTGTGAACTGTTTCTCACCTTTCAGGTTGTGTTCAGTACAATCAGAGAACATGATGATGAAGTCTGAACATGCACAGACTGTGAGTCAGCTAACATCCCAGAACGAGATCCTTCGAAATAGCTTCCGAGATCAAGTGCGACATTTGCAGGAAGAGCACAGAAAGACAATGGAGACATTACAGCAGCAGCTCTCCAAGGTGGAAGCACAGCTCTTCCAGCTTAAGAATGAACCGACCACAAGAAGTATGTATATGCCCATGGAAATATTAGTTCTTCATATTTTCACATATTTATGTCTCTTAAATACATACTTTACAAATTCATAAAAAAAGGAGAAAATTTACTAGGTGACACCAGTGTCAATTCTGTGATGAATGAATTTTGGATTTGCTTACTAGGAAGATATTTGAACCATCTGAATCCTTCCTTCTTGATTATACTTCTATATAACTTCTTAGAATACTGACTTTGATGTATTTCGTACCCTCAATGGAAAGTAGTATTTCTTTTTCTCTGACTTAAACATACTCTGTCAGTCTCATGACATGTCTTAATTCTAGTATTCACCAGGTTAGTTTGATGCTCTCCATTGTTAGTCATCAAATATGTCCGTTTTTTAAATAGAAACATTAGAGGTGGAGCAAGGAGCTTAGAAACACTGAGGTGGTACTGAATGTATTGAATTGCTTGGCCAATACAGCTTCTTTACTTTCACATTTACAACTAGTTGGAGTTTTAGTTCAGCCACACCCAGTATCTTTCATTCCGCTTTCAGGAAGAGATGGAAACGTAGCAGCCATGATGCTGCTGTGTTTTAGTAGCAAGTTGATGGTGTTTAGGTTTTCCATGGGAAATACTCTCCCTGGAGTATTGGCAGCTATGGGTCACTTGTTGGGGTCAAAAAGCAACTTCAGGAGAATTTAACACATGCTAAAGAATCAACAAAGGAAGTAATCAGCCGGGGCAAAGGTCACACAAGAAATTGTAATCTAGGAATCAGCAGTGAAATAAGCATTCAGCTTTTCAGAAACCCAGGAAAATGCTTCAGAAAGGATAGTCAGGACTAAGGAAACTTAATGAAATGCAAAATAAATGAAATCTGAAGTTTAAAAATCTAGTTTATGGCTGGGCGTGGTGGCTCACGCCTGTAATCCCAGCACCTTGGGAGGCCGAGGCGGGTGGATCACAAGGTCAGGAGATTGAGACCATCCTGGACAACATGGTGAAACCCTGTCTTTACTAAAAAATACAAAAAATTAGCTGGGTATGGTGGCGTGTGTCTGTAGTCCCACCTACTCGAGAGGCTGAGGCAGGAGAATTGCTTGAACCCCAGAGGCGGAGGTTGCAGTGAGCCAAGATCGCACCACTGCACTCCAGCGCCTGGTGACAGAACAAGACTCTGTCTCAAAAAAAAAAAAAAAAAAAAATCTAGTTTACAATTCTGGTTTCTAACTCAGCTATGAGACCTTGGGCAATGTATTAAATTTCTCTGAACTTCAGATTTTTGTGGATCAATAAACTAATACATGTCAAAAGGCCTTATAAACTACTGTTTAGACTGGGCATGGTGGCTTACACTTGTAATCTCAGCACTCTGGCAGGCCAAGGTGGGTAGATCACATGAGGCCAGGAGTTTGAGACCAGTCTGGCAATATGGTAAAACCCCATCTCTACTAAAAATACAAAAATTAGCTGGGCAGGATGGCATATACCTGTAGTCTTAGCTACTTGGGAGGCTGAAGTGTAAGGATGGCTTGAGCCTGGGATGCAGAGGTTACAGTGAGCTGAGATTGTGCCACTGCATTCCAGCCTGTGTGACAGAGTGACACCCTGCCTCAGGAAAAAAAAAAAAGAAAACTTTACACTTCATCAGCAAACAGGAAAGCCTTGCCAGACCATGTAATTGATTGGTTCCATGCTCTGGATTCTGGGCTCTTATTGTATGAACACTGTAGGTGTGAGCAGCAACAATTAAGAAGCCACAGAGATAAAGGTATAAGGGCAGTCATCGAGGATGTCTGCCAAGCAGATTTCAGCAAGTGTGTGGTTTCAAGAAGTATGCAACAATCTGAAATACCTAATTCCAAAAAATTGCTAGAATCTAGTTTTTAAATTTTGACCAGCATTTAGCACAGTTTGGCCCTTTACTCTAAATTAATAAAAAAAAAAAAAAAGTAGTATCATGAGCTACGTTATCTATCTTACCTAGTAGCCATTTATAGCGTCTGCTAAAATGACTAATGTAGTTAAAAGTTTGATAACTAAATTTTAAGAAATGTTTTAGCAATTCTTCATACCCCTTTCACTTGTCTTCTAGTTACTTAATTTCTCTCCCATTTGATATTTTCATTTTATTTTGTATCTCTGTTAATTCTGAATCAATAGATTTTGAACAATTTCACACTTAACCTTTAAAAAAAATCTAATAGGTCCAGTTTCCTCCCAACAATCTTTGAAGAACCTTCGAGAAAGGAGAAACACAGACCTCCCACTTCTAGACATGCACACTGTAACCCGGGAAGAGGGAGAAGGCATGGAGACAACTGATACTGAGTCTGTGTCTTCCGCCAGCACATACACACAGTCTTTAGAGCAGCTGCTTAATTCTTCCGAAACTAAACTTGGTATGTTACTCTGTCTAAATATGCTTTCTTACTTAATTTCACTGTCTTATTTAATTACTATTATTCTAGGTTACATATGCTTTTTTGGACTACTCTAATAAAATTTCTTTCAGTATTCCACTACCTGTTTGTATTAGGGTTCTCTAGAGGGACAGAACTAATTGGTTGGATGGATGGATGGATGGATGGATGGATGGATGGATGGATGGATGGATAGATGGCTGTTTTTTAGTATTAACTTACTGATCACAAGGTCCCACAATAGGCCGTCTACAGGCTAAGGAGCAACGAGAGCCAGCCCAAGTTCCAAAACTAAAGAACTAAGAGTCTGTGTTCGAGGGCAGGAAGCATCCAGCACAGGAGAAAGATGTAGGCAGGGAGGCTAGGCCAGGTTGCCTTTTCATGTTTTTCTGCCTGCTTTATATTTGCTGACAGCTTATTAAATGGTACCCATCAGATTAAGGGTGGGTCTGCTTTTCCCGGCCCACTGACTCAAATGTTAATCTCCTTTGGCAACACCCTCACAGACACACTCAGGATCAATACTTTGCATCCTTCAATCCAGTCAAGTTGACACTCAGTATTAACCATCACATTGGTCAAATGGAAAAATAATGAAACAAATCTTTTCAAAATAAAATGCTAGCTCTTGCCCTAGGCTTGAACCGTAAATAAATAGTAGGAAGTTTATAGCCACAAATAGCTGGTGAGTGTTAGAAAGCAGGATAAACTATCCTCTCACCCTTCCAGGAAACTGACAGTTTCCATTTATTCCTCTTGATGAAGTAATACTAAATTTTTGTAATGATGTTTTGGTATATTTTATTTTCACTTTTAATCAATATTAATGTTCATAATTCAAGGGGAATCTGTTTGTCATCTTCCTGAAGCTTCAGGATCACCTGGAGTATGGGTCATTTGTCTTCATGGTCACTGACGATGTGGGGTAGTAACTGCAAGTCATGATTCCTTCAGGCAAAGTTAATAGTGGTGACTTGGAGGCATCATGATAGAGCAGTACCAGACTCCAGAAGCAGATTTGACTTTGTGATCTTTTTTACCTGTCAGCTGTGAGCCTGTTTCATCGTCTATAAAGTTTGAATAATAGAAGATTTTTATGAGGGTCCATGATATGTGATCAGTAAATGTTAATGCTTCCCTCATTTATAAGTGAAATGGCAAAGGCCTTGAAATATTAATGGATATGAAGTCGATATGTAGTGAAACTGTCTACAAACACAGTTCTGACAAATTTCAGAACTGGGACTCACAGGGCTTATATTCAGTTAGATTACATGCTTTCCAACAGAGATACTTTTTTATTTGTGTCACCTACAACATGTAATCTGTTTATTGAGGTACGTTGAATAGATGAATGGCAAAGAAAGCAGACTACAAAATATCACAGAGTAAAATATTGATATTTAGATGTTTTCTTATTTAGAATCTTCATAATCTGTGATTTTGAAAATTAATTCTTGGAACATCTTGCAGAGCCTCCATTATGGCATGCTGAATTTACCAAAGAGGAATTGGTTCAGAAGCTCAGTTCCACCACAAAAAGTGCAGACCACTTAAACGGCCTGCTTCGGGAAACGGAAGCAACCAATGCAGTCCTTATGGAGCAAATTAAGGTAAGATCAGAAAACCTGGCCACCATGAAAATTGCAGTTTGGTTTTCTTGACCCTCTGTACACATGCACCCAAGTTTAATAATCCACATTGCAGATGCATCCATAACGTCTTGATTCTTTATATTAGATTCCTGATGGTGAGAAATATTGCTTTTATACCTATTACACAAAGATTATTTCTTAACTCCTACCTTTTCTAAGAAACCATAATAGATTTAGAAGCTAGAGAGATGTTCAAAAGTCATTTGTTCCATCTATGCTTAAATAAAACTTAAATGGGCATGGGTCTTTGAATTCTAAAGATAAACAGTGAATTCAAATCATTTAGCTGATATTTATGGCACTAAACTACTAAACAGTTTTCAGGTGGGATGGCAAAGTGGCAGTGGAAGTTTTTCCTATTTAAAATAGACACCAGAAACATCTAGGAATGTTGCAGAGCAGTTAAGGATTACTCAAATGATATATTTCCACCCTGGCTCACTGATAAATCACTGCTCAGAATATAGTCATACTACTTATTGAGGAGTTCTCATGACCCAGGCCCTGGGCTTTGCATATATTATTTAATCTCATAATCACTGGTTGAGAGAAAAATAGAAGCTGGTAAATGATGGAACAAAATTCAGGCTCATAGCTGTCTGTAAAGTACATGCTTTTGCCTTGTACTTTGCTGCTCCGAATAGATCTGTCCTTCCACTATGCATGGCCACTAGCTGTCCTTGCCAGATTATTTTAAAGCTGATTTATTCAGTTATTTTCAGTAAATTTTAAATATCATGACATTCCACCACTAAATACTTCAATATGCATCTCTATAAAATAACATTTTCCCACTAATAAAAGCATTATCATATGTAACAAATCACTAGCCCAGTAAACCTAACTGCTTGGGGCTTTAGGAACAGGTTAGGGGCAGGGGATTAGAGGTTACAAATGTTCCTTTCAGCCCATTTTCAGAGCCCCATGCCATACTGGCTCAGTTTCTATAGACAGTAGAAGGCAGAGGGAACATCTTGGTACCAACCCATGGCTCCAGTTAGTTCTTTCTCATGGAGACTTTCCATCAGTTCCCCAGCTTTCAGCTTCAATTTCCATGATACCCTGTGCTTCTGAGGCAAGAACCCCAGTATCTACCCAGGATGTATCCTGTCCCCTTGTCAGTGACACTTGGTAAGCTGCTGGACTAACTCATTTCCACCTCTTCATCTGTTTTTCATCTTGTCAGAATTTCTTGTTGTGTCTCATCTATGTTTTCTCCTCTTATATTAGCTTGTCCTTTTCTGCTTCACCCCTCTTCCTCCTCCAATGCCAAATAGCCTAGGACAATGAAGTCATGTAGCTCAACACTTGGTCCATATGCAGCAATCCATTTTCTAGGCAAATGCAGCTTTAAAACTATCCCATAGTTGGAGTTCAGGTTTTCATGTTAAATGGATTTAGTACTATAATGTCATACACTTCTTTGAAATGCTTCAAATGCTACATATAGCTGTTGTAGTTAACTAAATTCCCTCCTTTATTGCCATGTGGAGGGGAGGGGGAAGTTTAGGGGAAGAAGAAGAAAAATGCGTGAGTTCAGTCTGCCATATTTAATCAGAAGCTCCATTTTTAACTCATTTAACACCAGCTTCTCAAAAGTGAAATAAGAAGATTGGAAAGGAATCAAGAGCGAGAGAAGTCTGCAGCTAACCTGGAATACTTGAAAAATGTCTTGCTACAGTTCATTTTCTTGAAACCAGGCAGTGAAAGAGAAAGACTTATTCCTGTTATAAATACAATGTTGCAGCTCAGCCCTGAAGAAAAGGGAAAACTTGCTGCAATTGCTCAAGGTAGGTAAAAGGAAAGTCTTAGAGCTTCTGACTTAAACTAAGCAGCCTTGTGGTTGAGAATTTGTATGTGTAACTTTTAAATTTTGTTCATTTGGATTGGGCCTATCAATGAAAAGCTGACTTTTTAACATCTTAAGGCAACTATGGTACATTTATATAATTTTAAAATACAATACAGTGTTTAGCTTGACCTTCTGGCTCTTTGAAAATTGGATTTGTATCCTGGTGTTGAGTTCTAGTGTTCAGTTGAATGTGGTTTTGTTTTAAATTCTACTTTTTAAAAAAAATGTATTGGCTTGTTCCTTTTCTCCTTCACCCCTCTTCCTTCCAACCCCAAATAGCCTAAGGCAGTGGAGTCAGATAGCCCAACACTTGGTCTGTATACAGCAATCTACTTTCTAGGCAAATGCAGCTTTAAAACAATACCATAGTTGGAGTTCAGGTTTCCAAGTCAAATGGATTTAATACTGTGGTGTCATAAATCCTTTTGAAATGCTTCACATACAGCTGCTGTAGTTAACTGAATTCAAACTGTATTTTAGGAATTATGGTTTCATTTTTTAGTTGTAAATTACTTTTGTTGACATTTTCAAGCATGCAAGAAGGACACTGTAATCTCTCTTGTAGCTGTCACCCATCTCTAACAGTTTTCAACTCATGGGCAGTCTTTTGGCACAAGTAGGAGAGTGCTAGAGACTTTAAAACAAATCCCACACATCATTTCTTTTCCTTAATGAATAATTCCTTGTTTATTGGATTTCTCTGTCACCTATACACAGTTTATGTTCATTGTTCCTGGGTTATTATGAATGTCTTTTTATAGTATCCGAAATAGGGCTCATATACTGCATTTGGTTGATGTTTCTTAAGCTTTGTTTTGTTATTTTTTATCTATAACAATTACATCTACATTTTAATGTGCCACTTATTGAAGAAACTGGTCATTTATGCTATTGCAGTCCTATATTCTGGTTTCAATCATTACAGGCTAACATTGAACTTGTTCCAGTTGCCTATAGAAAAATCCGGTTGCAATTGGGTGGGATGGGGAACACAGTGCATCATTGTGTGCTTTACAAGACATCAGAAGGCCCATAATGGCTGGACATCTTACTTTCGACTGATTGACCTTATCTAGTTGGTGCTCTTTAACATGCTCTCCTGTCCCCTATAAAATTTAATAACTAAGCTGATAGAATCATCCTCAAAATTGAGCAGGTGTCTGAATCATCTGGTATACTTATTAAAATTCTGTTTGCTGGACCCCAGTTTCTGACCCAAGATTTTGCATTTTTAAAAATTTAATGCTGATACTTCTGGTCTGGGGCCCATACCTGATCTAGAGGCCTGATACGATTCAGGCTTAATTTTTTTACACACGTACTTCATGAGTAGTATTGATAGTATTTTGAATCTATTTTTTAATAATCTTTTTAGATGAAGGAGGAATGTTCTCAATGCTGACAGTAAACTTATTTCTTCAAACTATAGTTTTCTACAGCCACAATAGTATTTTTGTCACAAAAGCCCAAATAAGAATACATAATGTATATTTTTAGTAAATAGTTACTCAAATTACAAATTTGCAAATTACAGATTCACTAATTTTAATTTATTCTAATAAAGCTAAACTTAATTTTATAGTTATAAACCAGGACTTGAGAAATGTTTGTGTTTTAAAGCATAGTTTTTAATAGAACAATATTATCTCAAAATACTTAGCATGTCTAGCAGTCCTCTTTTAAAAGCTCAGCATGTTTAATGTAATAGAGATGTTGCTGACACCCAGGTGGCTCCCATAAGTTGAGGGTCCATTGATTAGAAGTTCTAAAAGAGACTAACCTAAGGAATACCAATAACAGATATTTTCAAAGAAGTTCATAGAGGATATATACATTAGAAACCCAGAACTCTAAGATGTGCATTTGATAAGTCCTGTAAACATACAGGAAAATACTTAAATTTAAATTAGTTTGCCCTTTAAATATTATTTACTACTTGTCTCTTACCAATGCAAGTAAATAAAAAGACATTATAACAATCAAAAACAATGATGGTTTAGCAGCAGATTTAGATATAGAGAGAATGTAAACTGGAAGATAGTTCAGAAGAATTTACACAGAATTCAGCATGGGAGAAACAAAAAGAAGAAACAAAAGTGGGAAAAGACATAGAGGATAGAATTAAAGACATCAAACATGTTTTTATTAACTGAAGTCCTAGAAGGAGGAGAGAAAAGAACACAGATAATATATGAAGAGAATGGCTAGAAATCTTTCACAACTGTTGAGGAATATCTATTCATGGATTCAGAAACCATTAAAATCTCTAGTAGTATTTAAAAAAGAAGAAATTTACTTCTAGTCACATAAAAGTAAAACGGCCCCTAATAAACAAGACAGAGAGAAATCTCAAAAGTAGCCAGAGAAAGAAGACACATTGCCTCACAATAGACTTGTCAACAGCATTGGTGTAATACTATCCAATGTACTAAAAAAAAATAACTGCTAACCTTTTATGTTTTCCAAGATCTTTTCTAAAAAAAAAAAAAAAATTTCAAGAATTTGCCTTCATTGAAAATTCTCAGTGATACACTTCAGGAGAAAATGTCCTAGGTAAAAAGTCCAGGATAAGAAAGACAGACATGCAAAGGAAACTTACCACCATTTTACAGATACAGACTGTCAGCCTGACTGGTCACACCAGGGGCATTTTGTTACCAAGGCCTCGAAAATAATAACCAATACTGCATATCTAGGGTATGAGGGATGCCAGAAGAAAGGTCTGAGAGCCACTCTTCCTGGCACTGAAGGAAATAGAGCCCATCAGAGCAAACAAGTACCTCTTACCTCTTTTATCTCCTTAGAGGCAAATGTTTATAATCTCTGGTTTTGTGTAAAGTTTATGACAGTATTTTTTGGCTGGGCGTGGTGGCTCACGCCTGTAATCCCAACACTTTGGGAGGCCGAGGCGGGCAGATCACGAGGTCAAGAGATCGAGACCATTCTGGCCAACATGGTGAAACCCCATCTCTACTAAAAATAAAAAAATTAGCTGGGCATGGTAGCACGTGCCTGTAGTCCCAGCTACTCAGGAGGCTGAGACAGGAGAATTGCTTAAACCAGGAAGTCAGAGGTTGCAGTGAGCAGAGATGGTGCCACTGCACTCCAGCCTGGCAACAGAGCGAGACTGGGTCTTAAAAAAAAAAAGACACACACAGTATTTTTCATTCAGGCTGCTACCTATTAGTGGATGGTGAAATTAATTTGGTGTATCACATTCAGAATCATTTTTAAAAATCAAAAGAATACAAGCTGGGCTCAGTGACACACACCTATAATCTTAACAGTTATGGGAAGACAAGGCAGGAGGATTGCTTGAGGCCAGGAGTTCAAAATCAGCCTGGGTAACATGACAAGACCCTGTGTGTACAAAAATTTTTAAATATGCCAGTTATGGTGGCATGTGCCTGTAGCCCTAGCTACTCGGGGGACTAAAGCAGTAGGATTACTTGAGCACAGGAGTTCAAGGCTACAGTCAAACCTCTGGTCAAAATCCTGGTCATGCCACTGCATTTCAGCCTGGGCAACAGAGTAAAATCCATCTTTAAAAAAAAAAAAAAGAAGAAATAAAAATAATGTGCCAAACATTAGAATATGTTGAATCTAGTAAGGGTAAGCAATTATTTCTTAAAACTCTAGATATATGCATGAGTGTTGATAAATACCTGACTGTATCATCAGCTCTAGATATAAAATGTTTATGATGTTGGCTGTAAGTTTAGGGAGAAAAGTTTTCCTTTCTGTGGGTTTAGATATATTTGGGAAACATTAGCTTAGGGGGTAAAGTAGGTTAGCCAACTCTGAAAAGCACCATCAAACTCCTTAAAATAAACACATATTAGGGACCCAACTTAAATTTCAAGCAGATGGCATGAGCTACTCAGAATAGCCTGTTACAATCTGTGTTATAAGGTAAAATGACTTAGAGTGTAGCAGTAGTCTTCAAACAATGTCAAATAGACACTGCTGAGTATAGATTGCTCCCCTGCTTGCATCACAAATGTTAATTCACCCTGCCCCCACACACATTAAAACTCATCATCAGAGCTCACAAATTGAATGTTTCATTTCTATTTGAGATAGACTTACGGTAAGTCAGCTTTGCTCCCCAAATAAGTTAGCCATAAAGTACTTCCATATGCAAAATTGGAATCTCAATTTTACTACTCAAACAGGAAGTAAAAGTCGTTTTTCTAAATCTTCTTTACTCTTAAACTAGGTTATAGTTTACAGATCTGAATATTGTCACTTGTACACCATACATACACAGAGATCTAAAACTCTCTACGAGTAAATAAAGGGGAAAAAAAGCCCAACAACCCAATAAGTAAATAGGCCAAGCCTATCATAGCGATGTTTTATCATCTCCAGACTGACAGGAATAGAATACATACTCACTGTAAGTTCCTGATTTGATTTGCAGAGGATATAGAACCTTATCAGAAAACAACCTCTCAGGACAAGAGCAGATGCACCCTATCTCGGCACAGTTTTCTCCCAGTTCTTATTTACCTAAGGAGATGAATAACTGTCAGGAACATTGTCTGCTCATTGTCCTGTCAGATCTGAGAATACAGCAAAATTTTTATTTTATCAAAAATCTTACACCAGATTATACTATGCATTTCAGGTGAACATAAAACAGTCTGCTTTTCAGTTTAGAGAAATGTTTACAGTCATCTGGTTCTCTTTATTCTTGGGAACAAGACTATCTCACTTGGAACACATAACCAGTGCCCAGTTTTCCAGTCCTAACCAATATCTCTTCCTCCCACTTTCTAGAAGTTCTTCATGCAGATTGTGGAACACAGACTTCTCAGAAGTCTTTGCCCTCATTCATTCCTCCAGAAATCCATGCCTTTGTATAATACCCTCCCCTTGAGGGCCAGTAGGCTGACCTAATGACTTATATTTAACCTAGGAGAATACAGCAAAATGATAGCTATAGATCACAAGAGATTGTGGCTTCTATCTTGCTGGCAGACTCTTTCTGCCTTCTATGCTTACACACTTTGATGAAGCAAGCTACCATACCAGGGAGGCCCATAGGCAAGGAACAGCCCATCGGTCTTGCAGCCTTGAGGAACTAAATTCTTCCAACTAACACATAAGTTTGGAAGTAGATTCTTTTCCAGTCCAGCCTTCAGATGAGATCCCAGCCATGCCAACGTCTTGATTGCAGCCCTGTGCGAGACCTTGAAACAGAATCGTTTCTGGTCTCCTCACCCACAGAAACCGGGAAATAACAAGTATGTTTTAAGGTACCAAGTTTGTAGTAATTTGTTATGAAGCATATTGTAAATAATACGCAGATAAAATCATAACAGAAAAATAAATCAAAATGGCTTTAACTCTAGAAAGAGTTTCCCCATGTAAAATTTTGAAAATGCTTCTCTGCCTGATATCAAACTGTGGTACATATATAAGCATGAAAACACAGAAAGGTGTCTAGAAGGGTAATACCAAATTAAATATCTTTATCCAAGAGGAATGAAAACCAGTATTCACACAAAAACCTGTGCACAAACCTTGTGAATATATTAAAAACCAGTGAATTCTGCAGTTTAAAAAGGTGAATTATGTGGTATATGAATTATATCTCCAAAACATTTAATTAAAAACCTGTACACAATTATTCATAGAAACTTTCTTTAAAATTGCTAAAAACTGGGAACATCTCAGTTATCCTTCAGCTAGTAAATGAAAAACTGGTACAGCCATGCAATTGAATACTGCTCAGCAATAAAAGAGAATGCACTGCCAGTGCAGCAACATGGATGATTCTTAAATTCATTATGCCAGGTGACAGAAGTCAAACTCAAAAGACTATTTACAGTGTGATTCTACTTTTATGACATTCTGAAAAAAGCAGAACTGCAAGAACAGAAAACAGATTAGTGGTTGCCAAGGAGGGGGAAAAGAAGCCAGGGAGAACTTTGAGGAGGTGAAAATGTGGCAGGCCTTGGTAAGTGGTGGTGCATAACTGCATTTGTCAAGACTCAGTGCTATACACTGAAAGGGGTGGGTCATACTGTAAGTAAATTGACCTCAATAAACATGATTTTTAAATGATTACAACTTTGTTTTCCATTTGTTTTGGTTTGGCTTCAATGTTTACCATAAATCTATTGGGTTTTAGATTCTAAGTTGTATATAAGCTTCTGTTTTAAAAAAAAAAAAAAAACCTCTTATTGTCAACAATATTTAGTTGTGCTGGAAACTTTACTTTGAGATTGTTTAATAGAGAAAGACAGTAAAGTTCAAGAACAGACGATTTATAACATCAGAGTATATTGTGAGAAGATGGTATTTCAGAATAGAAGTATTTCTTATATGCTGGTAGGATTGTTTGTAGCGAATCATTTCTACATAATTTTCATAGCTGGAGTTCTTTAATAAAGCCATTCAAAGGTTAAGTTCTAGATTGCTTTATGTTGCTTATCAATGTTTTAAAGCTAAGATATAAATTAGCTGTTAAATTGGCTCAGCAGGAAATTCAGTATAGCCTTTAAGAAGAGAAATTTAGAATACTAAATAATGTGTCTAAAGAATGACATACGGCTGGGTGCAGTGGCTTATGACTATAATCCCAACAGTTTGGGAGGCCGAAGTGGGAGGATCACTTGAGCTCAGGAGTTTGAGACCAGTCTGTAAAACAGTGAGACCTGCATCTCTCAAAAAAAAAAAAAAATTACCCAGACATGGTGGCACACACCTTGTGATCCCAGTTACTTGGAAGGCTGAGGTGGGAGAATCACTTGAGCCTGGGAGATCAAGGCTACATTGAAGTCTGATCACACCACTGCATTCCAGCCAAGGTGACAGAGCAAGACCCTGTCTCAACACCCCGCCCCAAAAAAAAGCATATAATCAGTTAAAAAAAGACATTATTTGCTTATATTGTAGAGTGGTTCTAAAATACAGGTTTTTACATTGAGAAAATTTAATACTTTTTTTTCTTGACTTTCCAAAGGTGAGGAAGACAATGCTTCGCGTTCTTCTGGATGGGCCTCCTATCTTCATAGTTGGTCTGGACTTCGATAGACTGATGGAAGGAAAATTTTTATTAACCAAATAGAATCTATTTACAAAAATGGTTCATGTATATTACCGTCATTCTTTTGTCAAAAAGTGTGTATATATGTTTGCATCTACATATATTTGTACATCTATGTGACAGATGTCTTTTAAAAGTTTCAACTTGAAGAAAAAGTACAACAGCTTGAAGTATTGATACCAAGCCACAGCCCTCTAACTCATGTGATCTCCCATGCATGCTGCCAGAATAAAAACACCAGGAATGAATTCACTCCCCGCTTCTCTGGAACCTCAGGACCCGCCCATTTCTCAGCAGTACTGTAAATTTTAAAGTTAAACTAAATTTTGTTACCATAGCAACTGGAATTTAGGCTTTAAAAATAATGTTTCAAGGCCAGGTGTGGTGGTTCATGCCTGTAATTCCAGCACTTCGGGAGGCTGAGGCTGGAGGATTGCTTGAGGCTAATGAGCTGTGATCGCACCACTGCACCGCAGCTCAAGCAACGGAGCAAGACCTTCTCTCTAAACATAATAATAGTAATAAAGCTAAAATAATGATTCAAGACTATTTATTGCAAGGTCAGATTTGCAGATTGTTGTTATAAATTGTTGATAAATTTTGGTGATTAGAATATGAAGGAAAAAGCTTTATTGGTAAAAGTGACATGTTTATTAAGGGGCTATGAAGTAAATATGCTGCAGTTAATTATGATGATAAGTTAAAATACAATTTAGTTATTTGCTATAAAATAATCTGTTCTTTTTTTCTCTGAAGTATGTTATCTCAAAACTCATGTTGTCAGAGCGCTAGAGCTGGCTACTGTAACACTGACTGTGAATAGTGGACCCATCACTTGAGTTGGGGTGATTGGTGTCTCTCCAGGCTCTTGGTATGGTGTCACTACATGCAAGCCATGAGTCTGTTTTGAGAATCCTCTCCATTGTCCCAAATGAAAACATATCACAACAGTGACTATATTACTCAGCATTGTATCTAAATATGAAACTGGTGCTTCCAGTGTTTTGGCAGATAGTGTTCTGTAAGCTTTCCATCAGAAGGGATTTTAGAAAGACACCTTAGAGGTCAGTGCTACATCTTCACAGTTCCTCTGAATAACTTCAGGTAGTATTGTTACTTGCCTTTGATGCCTCTGCATATGTTTTAATGACTGAATCAAAATTGTGTTGTTTTTAAATCAAAAATTTCATAATTGTATTTTAATATTTATGTGTTAATAAATCACCATACAGTATGCCCTCTGAAGTTCTCTTAAGCCTTCAGTTTATACTCTTTTCATTCTGAGCTGGAGAACTGACTTTGCACTTTGGTTACACAGAACATTGGTTTCCAATTTAGTTTAACTGAAATTTGCTGCTGATATATTGAGTTTGTTCTTTAAAAAATATCTCTTATCTGTCTTTCTTCCTGTCTTAGAAGAACAGACCTAACTAGTGAATATATTAATGAAAATGCATCTATTTCAGAGCTGACATGAACAGTTTAGTTTTTTTACTTTATAAACTGTGAATATGAGTATGCCAGCTGCATACAATGTAACTAATCATATTTAAATATTTCACTTTCTCTTTGACTTTAGGCCTTTGGAAGTCTGTATAAACTTGTTTTGAAATATAGTCTCTACTTATGAATGTCATAACAAAAATAACTTTTTGCATGTTAAAAAATTATTACTTTGATTACAAAAGACATATTCTTTCATGGTTTCATCAATGAGAGGAAGTGTAATGATTATTTTAATATTTCTATTAAATATGTTTAACTGTATATTTTTACGGCTGCTCTTTTATGTTGGACACTGTCTCTTTGGGGTTTTTCATTGGTTTCTGAAATGGAACTGCAAACCTCATTACTACTGGCTTTATGTGGTTGGGACCTATTAGGTGCTTGAGAGAACGGAAACCAACCTATTAGACCATGGGCCTGGCATGTCTGACACCCTGCATCCAGCTAAAACTAGAAATAGCACTGGGCATCCCTGTGGGCAAGACATTGATTTCACGAGAAGCAGATGTCTGGCTAAGGCTGCCAACCTACGGGTGGCCTTAGATGAAGGGCTTTGTTCAGTTAGGGGCAGAGGTCATTAACTTCTTTGGATGTTTGGACTGGGAGATGAGGGGAGACAGGGCAAAAAGAGAAACACAGATCCAAGAAGGAGGAAAAAAGCTAACCCAGGATACGGTTGGATACAGCAGCCAGGTCGAGAAAGGCATCTGGTGAGAGAAGCAGCTCTTCCGCCCTGGGCCTGATGTACACATTACTCCTTGGTTTCTTAAGAGCCAAATTCATACAGTCCTTGAGGAGTGGAGACTGATGCACATCTCTTATGTAAATAAGTTATGCTTGTGCATAACAAGCGATCCTCTCACCTCGGCCTCCCAAAGGGCTGAGATTACAGGTGTGAGCCACCACACCTGGCCACCGGAGACTTTTTAAGTGATCAGCAATGTATTTTGCCTAGAACAGTGGTGTTTTTACACCAGATATGCTCACAATTATTAATAGCACCCACTTTCACTCTTCAGTCCCAGCTTGAAAGATAAGTAAATAATGCCACCCTGCCAGTAGAGGAAATACAAAGAAGTTAGAAGAATTTGAAGTAACATCATCTTGAGCGTATTCACTCTTATCTGTACATCCTCCTTCTGAACAATCTGGCTAGAAATAACAGCCATGTCAGCCATTGAATTGATCTACAGGTTACTCTTACTATGAAATATAGGATTTTGGTTATTTTTTTCATTTACTTTTTCTTTTGAATGGTCATGCATACAAAAAGTGAATATAGTGTGTATACATAATGAATAATTTCATGAACTTGCCACTCAGCTTTAAATCTATGGCCAGGCGTGGTAGCTCATGCCTGTAATCCCAGCACTTTGGGAAGCCAAGGTGGGCAAATCACTTAAGGCCAGGAGTTTGAGGCCAGTCTGGCCAACATGATGAAACCCCATCTCTACTAAAAATACCAAAATTAGCTGGACCTTGTGGTGCACGCCTGTAATCCCAGATACTGGGGAGACTGAAGCATGAGAATCACTTGAGCCTGTGAGGCAGAGGTTGCAGTGAACTGAGATCACACCACTGCCCTCCAACCTGGGTGACAGAGCAAGACTCTATCTCAAAAAAATGAAGCAATACCAATACTTTTGAGATCTCTGTGTGCCTCTCCCAGATTGCAGACCCCTAAGGGCTCCCATATTTAACCAGAATCTTGAATTTAGTATTCAAGATACATTCTCATACACCTGTATGTATAACTACATTTTCTTATTTTTCAGCTTTATAAATTTTGAATTATACTCTGAATTTTCATCTGACTTGCTAATTCAATATTTTATTTATTCATATTAATGCATATAGCTTTAGTTTGTTTTCATTGCCATATGCTATTACATTTTGTCGATATACTATAATTTAATCTCATCTATTAGCTGTTTCTACTTTTTTGTTCTTGTAAATGATTTTGCCAAGGACATTATTCTGCATGTTTCACAGTATGTACAAGAGTTTAACATATGTAGGAGTGGACTGGTAACAGAATATACATTTGCTGAACTCTGCTAGATAATGTCAAATGTATTGGTTGTATTAATGTTTGTTATGTTACATTACATTACGTTATATTTTGCTTTGTAGAGATAGGTCCTGCTATGTTGCCCAGGCTGGTTTCAAACTCCTAGCCTCAAACAATCCTTCCACCTCAGCCTCCCGAAGTGTTGGGATTACAGGCATGAGCCACTGCACCCAGCCTCAATGTGCTTTACAGTAGACAATGTTTGAAAATTGCCGTTGCTCATCATTCTCATCAACAATTGATATTATCAAACTTGTTAATTATTGGCAGTATATTGGGTGCAGTCTTGCTGTGATTTTAATTTATACTTTTCTTGTGCTTTTAAATTGCATTCTTCCTAATTACAAATGAGTTTGAGCACTTTTTCTATATTATTAACCATTTTTGTTTCTGTTCTGTAAAATGCCTGTCAATGTAGGGTGTACATCATTATTCTGCTTCACTGTATTGCACTTCACAGTTATTGCGTTTTTGCAAATTAAGGGCCTGTGGTTACCCTACGTTGAGCAACTCTGTTGGCACCATTTTTCCAAAGGTATGTTCTCACTTCACGTCTCTGTCACACTTTTGTAATTCTCATATTTCAAACTTTTTCATTATTATTACATTTTTTTAAAAGACATTTATTCAGCGTCACGATCAGACTATTACATTTAGCAATCAACAGCATGGGTGCAAAAAAAAAAAAGAAAAAAAGTCTACATTAAAACCCTTTGTTGGAATGCTTTACACTTTCCACAGAACAGAAACTAAAATAATCTGTTATACATTAGTCACAAATACAGTCCTCGAGCTTTTTGCCCATACACATGAGTATTCGTCTAAATCATGTCTTCTTTGTAGCAGCTAGGCCCTGCCACCACTGTGCTTGGCTGAGTTCACAAATCTGTTGTAACCTATAGCTTCCCTGTCACCTCTCTGGCTCTCCTCTCCTGCTAAGCTTTGTTTCCTAATTAAAATCTTCTGCCACTGCCATAGCTACTGCTGCTACTGGAACTGCCATAGCCACCTTGGTTTCATGGTTTGGCAAAGTATTGGCCGCCACCACCATAGGGGCCGGAGCTTCTGCCTCCAAAGTTTCCTCCCTTCATGAGTCCAAAATTTGAAGACTGTTGTAACTGCCAAAATCATTGTAGCTTCCACCACCTCCAAAATTGCCTCCATCATTACCAAATCCATTATAGCCATCCCCACTGCCACCATATCCACCACCACCACGGCTGCCACCAAAGCCACCACGACCACTGAAGTTTCCTCCACAACCAAAGTTGTCATTCCCACCGAAACCACCTCCACAACCACCACCAAAGTTTCCAGAACCACTTCGACCTCTTTGGCTGGATGAAGCACTAGCCATCTCTTGCTTTGACAGGGCTTTCCTAACTTCGCAGTTGTGGCCATTCACAGTATGGTATTTCTGAATGACAATCTTATCCACGGAGTCATGGTCATCAAAGGTTACAAAGGCAAAGCCTCTTTTCTTGCCACTCCCTCTGTCAGTCATGATTTCAATCACTTCAATTTTTCCATACTGTTCAAAATAATCTTAGGTGATGTTCTTCAGTGTCTTCTTTAATGCCACCAACGAATATTTTTTTCACAGTTAAGTGGGCACCTGGTCTTTGAGAATCTTCTGTTGAGGCAGCTCTCTTTGGTTCCACAACTCTTCCATCCACTTTGTGTGGTCTTGCATTCATGGCTGCATCCACTTCCTCCACAGTTGCATACGGGAGGAACCCAAAGCCCCTGGAGTGCTTGGTGTTTGGATCTCTCATTACCACACAGTCTGTGAGCGTTACCCATTGCTCAGAATGGCTCCTAAGGCTCTCATTGGTTGTTTCAAAGCTCAACCATCCAATGAAGAGCTTCCTCAGCTGTTCCGGCTCTTTAGGAGACTCTGACTTAGACTTGATGACAGGGAGAAGAGAGACTAACAATGCTTCTTCAGCGGCGTCCACGGGCCGCTATTATTACATTTGTTATGATGTCATGATCAGCGATCTTTGTTGTTACTATTGTAATTTTTTTCAGATACCACAAACTGTACCCATATAAGATAGCAAATTTATCGATAAATATTGTATGTGTTCTGACTGCTCCACTGACCACCTGTTCCCCCATCCCTCTCCCTCTCCTTAGGCCTATCTATTTCCTGAGACACAGCAATATTGAAATTAGGCCAATTAAAAACCCTGCAATACCTTCTAAGTGTTTAAGTCATAGAAAGACTCACACATCTCTCACTCAAATCAAAATCTAGAGATAATTAAGTTTAGTGAAGAAGGCATGTCAAAAGCTTAGAATGAGGTCAAAAGCCGAGCCTTTTTGTTGTTGTTGTCGTTTTTAAGATTCAGGGAGTACATATGTAGGTTTATTAAGAGTATATTGTGGCCGGGCACTGTGGCTCACACCTGTAATCCCAGCACCTTGGAAGGCCAAGATTGGTGGATCACGAGGTCAGGAGATCACGACCATCCTGGCTAACAATCAAACCCCATCTCTACTAAAAATACAAAACATTAGCTGGGTGTAGTGGCACACATCTGTAATCCCAGCAACTCAGGAGGTTGAGCGTATATTCCCAGCTACTCAGGAAGTTGAGGCAGGAGAATCACTTGAACGCGGAGATTGCAGTGAGCCAAGATCACACCCCTCCACTATAGCCTAGGCAACAGAACGAGACTCTGTCTCAAAAAAAAAAAAGTATATTGCATAATACTGAGGTTTGGATATTACTCCCTTGTTGGTGAATCATTTGCAAATATTTTCTCCAACTTTGCAGATTGTCTTTTCACTCTGTTGATTGTTTCCTTTGCTGTGCAGAAACTTTGTAGTTTGATATATTTCATTTGTCTTTGCTATGCTTTTGAGGTCTTAGCCATAAAATCTTTGCCTAGACCAATGTCTTCAAGCATTTTCCCTAAGTTTTCTTCTAGTAGTTTCATAGTTTCAGGTCTTACATTTAAATCTTTAATCAATTTTTAGTTGATATTTATATATGGTAAGAGATAGACATCTTATTATATTCTGCATATGAGTATCCATTTATTGAAGAAACTTTCCCCTAATGAATATTCTTGGTAGCTTTGTTGAAAATAAGTTGGCTGTAAATATGTGGATTTATTTCTGGGCTCTCTACTTTGTTACACTGGTCTATGTGTCAGGTTTTATGCCAGTACCATGATGTTTTGATTACTATAGCTTTGTATTATATTTTTAAGTCTGGTAATGTGATTCCTCTAGCTTCTTTCTTTCTTTCCTTCTTCTCTCCAGAGTGGTGAAAGGGGGCATCCTTGTCTTTTTCCAGTTCTTAGAGGAAAAGTTTTCAACTTTTTGCTATTCAGTATGATGTTGGCTATGGGTTTGTCATATATGGCTTCTACTGTGTTAAGGTAAGGCCCTTCTATAACCTAATTTGTTGGGCGTTTTATCAGGGATGGATGTTGGATTTTATCAAATGCTTTTTCAGCTTCTATTGAGTATATGGCTGTTGTCTTTCACTTTGTTGATGTGATATGTCACGTTTTTTAATATGCATATATGGAACCATCCTTGCATCCCTGAGATAAATCCCACTTGATAATACTGAATGATCTTTTAAATGTGCTGCTAGATTCAAGTTGCTAGTATTATGTTAAAGATGTTTGCATCTAGGTTCATCAGGGATACTGATCTATAGTTTTCTGAGTCCCTGTCTGGTTTTGATGTCAGAGAAATACTGGCCTCATAGAATGAGCTTGGAACAGATCCTCTTCAATTTTCTGAAGTAGTTTGAAAAGAATTGTGTTAGTTCCTTAACGGTTTGGTAGAATCCCTCAGTGGAGTCATTGAGTCAAGGGCTTTTTTTAATGGGACACTTTTTATTATAAATTAAATCCTGTTATTCATAGTCTTTTCAGGTTTTCTGTTTTTTCTTGATTCAATCTTGGTAGGTTGTCTGGAAATGTAACCATTTCTGCTAGGTTTTCCAATTTCTTGGTGTATACTTGTTTGTAATAGTCTGTAATGATCCTTTGTGTTTTTGTGGTATAAGTTTTAGTGTTTCCGTTTTTTATTCCTTATTTTCTTTTCCTCTTTTCTCTTTTTCTTGTGATTACCTAGTGATTTGTTGATTTTGTTTACCCTTTCAAAAAACCAACTTTTAATTTCATTGTCGTTTTGTTTTGGTTTTTTAGTTTCAAATGTATTTGTACTCTGATCTTTATTATTTATTTCCTTGTGCTAATCTTGGTTTTGATTTTCCTTTTCTAATTCCTCGATATGTGTCATTGGATTATTAGAAATTTTTATATTTTTTGATATCAATGTTAATTGCTATAAATTTCTCTTAATATTGCTTTAGCTGCACTGTTTACAATAGCAAAGACTTGGAACCAACCCTAATGCCCATCGATGATAGACTGGTTGGGAAAATATGGCACATATACAGCATGGAATACTATGCAGCCATAAAAAAATGGTGAGTTCGTGTCCTTTGTAGGGACATGGATGAATCTGGAAACCATCATTCTCAGCAAACTGACACAATAGAAAATCAAACACTGCATGTTCTCACTCATAGGCGGGTGTTGAACAATGAGAACACACGGACACAGGGAGGGGAGCATCACACACTGAGATTTGTGGGGGGGAACTAGGGGAGGGAGAGCAGGGGGTGGGGAGTTGGGGATGGATAACATGGGGAGAAATGCCAGATATAGGTTATGGGGAGGAAGGCAGCAAACCATATTGCCATGTATATACCTATGCAACAATCTTGCATGCTCTTCACATGTACCCCAAAACCTAAAACGCAATAAAATATTTAAAAAAGAAAAAAATATATATTGCTTTAGCTGTATCTCATAGTTTGTTTTGTTTGTTTTGTTTTGAGACGGAATTTCACTTGTCACCCAGGTTGGAGTGCAGTGGCACAATCTCAGCTCACTGCAACCTCTGCGTCCTGGTTTCAAGCAATTCTCTTGCCCCAGCCTCCCAAGTAGCTGGGATTACAGGCACCCGCCACCATGCCCAGCTATTTTTTTTTTTTTTTTTTGAGACGGAGTTTCGCTCTTGTTACCCAGGCTGTCAGGCTGGAGTGCAATGGCGCGATCTCGGCTCACCGCAACCTCCGCCTCCCGGGTTCAGGCAATTCTCCTGCCCCAGCCTCCTGAGTCGCTGGGATTACAGGCACGCGCCACCATGCCCAGCTAATTTTTTGTATTTTTAGTAGAGACGGGGTTTCACCATGTTGACCAGGATGGTCTCGATCTCTTGACCTTGTGATCCACCCGCCTCGGCCTCCCACAGTGCTGGGATTACAGGCTTGAGCCACCGTGCCCGGCCTATTTTTTTTTTTTTAAAGTAGAGATGGGGTTTCGTCATGTTTGGCAGGCTGGTTTCAAACTCCTGACCTCTTATCTCAGGTTATCCACCTGGCTCAGCCTCCCAAAGTGCTGGGATTACAGGTGTAAGCCACCGCATCCAGCCTATAGGTTTTTGTATGTTGTGTTTCTTTTGTTATTTGTTTCAAACATTAAAAAATTTCTTTCCTAATTTCTCTATAGACCTAGTCATTCAGGAGCATGTTGTTTAATTTTTGTATATTTGTATTATTTTGAAATTTTTTATTGATTTCTAGTTTTATTCCTTTTGATCGGAAGAGATACTTGATATGATTTTAGCTCTTTTAAATTTGCTGAGCCTTGTTTTATGGCCAAATCACATGTTCCATCCTGGAGAACGTACTATTTACTCATGAACAGAATGTGTATTCTGTAGCTGTTGGATGTAATGCTTTATAAATGTCTCTTTGTTCTGAAAAGGTCCATTTGTTCTGAAGTGCACTTTAAATTCATTCTTTGTTTAATGTCTATCTAGGTGATCAGTTTAATGCTGAGAATGGGGTGTTGAAGTCTCCAACTATTTTACTGAAGTCTATCTTTCCCTTTAGCTCTAGTAATATTTGATTTTTATATATGGGTACTCTGGTGTTGGATACATAGATAATATTTAGAATTGTTACGTTCTCTTGCTGAATTGATCTCTTTATCACTATATAATGAACTTATTTGTCTCTTCTTACTGCTTTTGACTTAAAGTCAGTTTTATCTGATAAAAGTTAGATAGTTCTGCTCACTTGTAGTTTCTGTTTTTGTGGAATGTCTTTTTTCATTTCTTCATTTTCAGTCTATACATGTTTTTACAGGTGAAGTGAGTTCCTCACAGGCAGCATATGGTTGGGTTATTTTTTCAAAAATCTCTTCAGCCAATCTACATTTTTTAAGTGGAGAATTAAATCCATTTACATTCAAGATTATTATTGATAGGTGAGGACTTATTCCTGTCATTTTTTAATTCTTTTTTAGTTGTTTTGTGTATTCTTTGTTCCTTTCTTATTGTTTATCATTGCAGTTTGGTGGTTTCCTGCAATGCTAAATTTGATTCTTTTTCTTATTTGTGTGTCTGCTCTACCAGTGAGTTTTATACTTTTTCTTGTTTCCAATGATAATGCTTGTTGTCTTTTCACCTCTAGATATAGGACTCCCTGGAGAATTTCTTTTAAGGCTGGTCTGGTAGTGATAAATTCTCTCATTGTTTTTTTGTCTGGGAAAGACTTTCTTTTTTTTTTTCGCCTGCCCCTCACCCTCGACTTTTATTTCTCCCTAATTTCTGAAGCATAGCTTTTCTAGGCATAGTATCCTTTGCTGGTAATTTTCCTTTTTTCAGCACTTTGAATATACTATCCCACTCTCTCCTGGCCTGTAAGGTTTCTGTGGAGAAATATGCTGTTATTCTAATGGGGATTCCCTTATATTTTAGTTGACACTTTTTTTTTCTTTTCTTTTTTTTTTTTTTTTTTTTTTAGATTTCTATGTATTTGACTTTTGACAGTTTGACTATAATGGCTTAGGGAGGACCTTTTGGTGTTGAACCTGTTTGGGAACCTTTGAGCTTCCTGAATTTGGATGTCCATATATTTCCCCAGATGAGAAGTTTTCGGCTATTATTTTTTAAAGTAGGTTTTTAATGTCTTTTCCCTTCTTCTTCTGTAACTTCCATAATATAAAATTTTGTTCAGCTAATGGTGTCCTATAAGTCTTAAAAGTTTTCTTCACTGTTTTTCATTTTTATTTTTATTTTTTCTCTGACTGGATAATTTCAGATAAGCTATCTTTAAGTTCAGGGATTCTTCAATTTGATCCAATCTGCTGTTGAAGATCTGTATTGTATCTTTTGTTTCGTTCATTGAATTCTTCAGCTGCAGGATTTCTTTTTGGTTCTTTTTTATGATTTCTATCTCTTTATTGAATTACTTGGGGGTTGTTTTGTTTTGTTTTGTTTTGTTTTGTTTTGTTTTTGAGACAGAGTCTTGCTCTGTCACCCAGGCTGGAGAGCAGTGTTGTGATCTTGGCTCACTGCAACCTCCAACACCCTGGTTCAAGCAATTCCACTGCCTCAGCTTCCTGAGTAGCTGGGATTACCACACCCAGCTAATTTTTGTATTTAGTAGAGATGGGGTTTCACCACATTGGCCAGACTGGTCTCAAACTTCTGACTGCAGGCAATCTGAATTGTTTATCTGTATTTTCTTCTATTTCATGGAGTTTCCTTAAGATCATTAGGTTGAATTTCTTTTCCACCATGATCTTGGCTTACTGCAACCTCTGCTTTGGATTCAAATGATTCTCCTCCCTCCCAGGTAGCTGGGATTACAGGCACACACCATCACACCCAGCTAAAGTTTTTATTTATTTTTTATTTTTAGTAGAGACAGGGTTTCACCATGTTGGCCAGGCTGGTCTCAAACTCCTCACCTCAGTTGATCCGCCCGCCTTGACCTCCCTAAGTGCTGGAATTACAAGCATGATCCACCATGCCTGGCCCATTGATTTTCTTTTCACTGCAGTCTGCTACTAGCATTATGTTTTTTAATGGTGTCATATTTTCTTGCTTTTCATATTCTGTGTCCCTTTATTGATGTCTGTGCATCTGGTGGAATAGTCACTTCTTCCAAACTTTCTGGAGTGACTTTTGTAGGGACTTTCACCTGCAGTTTGGTTTCAGTGTTCCAATTAGAAAGGGTGTAGTGGCTTTGTTTTTAGATAGGTGTAGTGGTATAATCTTTACAAGCCTCTTCAGCTGCACTCAACATCAGCAATAACTGTGGGGACCTCAGTGGCCTAGGCTGTAGATGTTTATGGCAGTGGCAGCATAGGTTGTTCATGTCCTTGGTGTCAAGGACTTTTGGTATTCTACTTTCAATTTCCTCATAATGGGAGACTTAGCTGAGGTGATCTGCCATTATGTCAAATCTCACTCAGCCTACAGTCAGTTGCAGCAGTGCTAAGTTCCAGGCGCAGGTGCTCAGAGCAGCTGTGAGGCCAAGGTCCTAGACTCTGGGTCACACAAACCTACTGTGGCACTTGGGTCTTGGGTACAGGTTGGCTTTCTATGGCAGGGTTTGATGTGGGTTGACCACAGAGCTAGGATCTGTGACATTGATGTACCCCTCTACCAGCTCAGGCCCCAAAGGCTGAGTTGTAGCCATGATTTTCCCCCGGGAGCAGGGCACAGCACTGACCTGACTCCATAGAGGAAGGACTGCTCTGGAGTTTTGGACTTAGGGAGCAGGGTATAGCTGCATTTTGGGAACCTGAGTCAATGTTCAGTGGCAACTTCAGTCTCAAGATGAGGCAGTATGTAGTAGAGACTCTAAAGCCTTGGGTGATGCGGCTCAGCAGTTTCCCAGACTCTGTGATACTAGGTGCAACAGCAACAAATACCTGAGAATAACAAAGCACAGCTGTCAGTTGGGCCTTGAGAGAGGGCAGGGAACAATATAGTGGTGACTCTACTCCTGACAGATAGGTATGCCTCTGATGTGCAGATTCTAGGGAGATAGTCTACCTCCAGGGAATCAGGGTACTAAAGCTGTTCAGCCTGCATGGTGTTATTTCACAGTTCAGCCACTTCTCCATTTCCCTGGGATATAAGGTGCTATGTCAGCTCTGCCCTGAAATGCTTAGCTGCTCAGCTCAGCCAAGGCACCATTTTCCCAGGAGGCAAAGTGCCTCTTCAGCTCAGGCCTGGGGGGTGTCCTTCTTCTGGCTGCCAGGCACCATTTCCATAGGATGACAGTGCAACTTCAGCTTAGGTACTGGAATATAGTGACCATGCTGGGCAGCAAAGGCACCATTCCCTGGGATTCAAGGTGCTGCTTCAAGTTAGGCACCAGGAAAGAATGACTAGTCTGAGCAGCCAAATACTGCTTTCGCAGGAGGTAAGGTACTGCTTCTGCTCTGGCCCAATGGAGCAAGGAGAGAGGTAGGTAGAGTGGTTTCACCTCCATTGGCCCCATAAGGAAGGGTGTAACAGCTGTTCACAGCTCAGTTTAGGGATTTTGTTCCAACAGGCTAAGATGATTCAGCAGCAGCTTAGCCTCAGGGATTAAAGGAAGCCATGGCTACTCATCCTCAAAGCAAGACACAACCCAGCCATAGTTCCAGTTATAAGATGTGTAGCAAAGTAAACACAGGGCACAGAGTCAGCTCCTTCTCTGAGGGGAGCACAGCTGTGTGTACTCCAGGTAGCTTCCTCAGCTAGGTTTAGTGCCTGTCAGAACTACAGGGCACCCCAGTGGTGACATCTGTAGGTGTCTAGGGTGTTGATGGGGGTTGCTGGGATTATCTTGTTTACCTCCTTACTGTAGGGAGAAGTTCTTCCTGGTTCCCAGTTGATCCTAGTGGTGGAAGCCAGCCTTTCCTTCTGTTTCTTATGTGGCTGTCCCAAGTTTCTGTACTCACCAGAGTTTCTGTTACTTCTCTGATGCACTCAGGTTCTCTTCCTCAGTTATTTGCATTAAAAGGTAGTTGTTTACTCATTCTTGTGGCTGTCTTTATGAGGGGGATGAGCACTAAGGGCTTCCAGTTAACTATCTTCCTGATGTCACTCCAGAGTTTCTCCAAGTTTAGAAATTTTTATCATCCCCCCAGAAAAAAATTCCAAAAAAAAATACCCATTGGCAGTCATCCACCCCAGCCCTAAGAACCATGGTAAAAGATTACAGGAGCTGTTAACTAGAATAACCAGTTTAGAGAGGAACATAAATAACCTGATGGAGCTCCAAAACACAGCATGAGAACTTCATGATGCATGCACAAGTATCAATAGCCAAACCAACCAAGTGAAAGAAAAAATATCAAAGCTTGAAGACTATCTTGCTGAAATAAGGCAAGCAGACAAGATTAGAGAAAAAAAGAATGAAAAGGAATGAACAAAGCCTCTGAGAACTATAGAACTATGTCAAAAGAGCAGAACCTATGACTGATTGGAGTACCTGAAAGAGGCCAGGAAAATGGAACCAAGTTGGAAAACACACTTCAGGATATCATCCAGGAGAAATTCCCCAACTTAGCAAGACAGGCCAACATTCAGATTCAGGAAATCTAGAGAACCCCAATAAGATACTCCACAAGAAGATCAACCCCAATTCACATAATCATCAGATTATCCAAGGTTGAATTGAAAGAAAAAATGTTAAGGGCAGCCAGACAGAATGGCCAGGTCACCTATAAAGGGAAGCCCATCAGACTTAACAGTGGATATCTGAGTAGAAACCCTACAAGCCAAAAGAGATTGGGGGCCAATATTCAACATTCTTGAAGAAAATAATTTTCAACCAGAATTTCAAATCAGGCCAAACTAAGATCCTTTTCAGACAAGCAAATCCTGAGAGATTTTGTCACCACCAGGCCTGCCTGGGTAGAGCTCCTGAAGGAAGTGCTAAACATGGAAAGGAAAAACTTACCAGCCACTACAAAAACACACTGAAGTACAGAGACCAACAATGGTACAAACCAACTACATTAATAAGTCTGCAAAATTAACCAGCCAGCATCATGATGACTGGATCAAATTCACACATAACAACAATATTAATCTTAAATGTAAATGGGCTAAATCCTCCAATTAAAAGACATAGAGTGGCAAGCTTGATAAAAAGAGAAGACTCATTGGTGTGCTATATTCGAGAGACATATCTCACATGCAAAGACGCACATAGGTTCAAAATAAAGGGCTGGAGGAAAATTTACTAAGAAAATAAAAAGCAGAAAAATGCAGGGGTTGCAATCCTAGTTTCTGACAAAGTAGACTTTAAACCAACAAAGGTCAAAAAAGACAAAGAAGGCCATTATATAATGGCAAACAGCTCAATTCAACAAGAGCTAACTATCTTAAATATATATGCACCCAATACAGGAGCACTCAGATTCATAAAACAAGATCTTAAAGACTTATAAAGAAACTGAGAGCACCCCACAATAATAGCAGGAGACTTTAATACCCCACTATCAATATTAGACAGATCATTAAGACAGAAAATTAACAAGGATATTCAGGATTTGAACTCAGCTCCAGATGAAGTGGACCTGATAGACATCTACAGAGCTTGACACACAAAAACAGCATTATTCTCAGCGACACATGGCACTTACTCTAAAATTGATCACATAATAGAAGGTAAAACACTCCTCAGTAAATGCAAAAGAACTGACAACAGTCTGTCAGACCACAGTGCAATCAAATTAGAACTCAAGATTAAGAAACTCACTCAAAACTGTACAATAACATGGAAATTTAACAACCTGCTCCTGAATGACTCCTCAGTAAATAATAAAATTAAGGCAGGAATCAAGTAATTTGAAATGAAAAAGAACAAAGAGACAATGTACCAGAATATCTGGGACACAGCTAAAGCAGTGTTAAGAGGAAAAATTGGGCTGGGTGTGGTGGCTCATGCCTGTAATGCCAGCACTTTGGGAGGGTAAGGCAGGCAGATCACCTGAGGTCAGGAATTCAAGACCAGCCTGACCAACATGGAGAAACCTCATCTGTACTAAAAATACAAAATTAGCTGGGTGTAGTGGCACATGTCTGTAATCCCACCTACTAAGGAGGCTGAGAAAGAAGAATCTCTTGAACCCGGGAGGTGGAGGTTGCGGTGAGCTGAGACTACGCCATTACACTCCAGCCTGGGCAACAAGAACAAAATTCTGTCTAAAAAAGAGAGAGAGAGAAATTTATAGCACTAAATGTCCACATCAAACAAAAATCTGGAAGGATCTCAAATTGACATCCTAACATAATGACTACAAAAAGTAGAAAACCAAGACCACACAAACCCTAGAGCTAGCAGAAGGCAAGAAATAAGCAAGCTCAGAGCAGAACTGAAGGAGATAGAGACACAAGAAACCCTTCAAAAAAAACAAATCAACGAATCCAGGAGCTGATTTTTTGAAAAATCAATAAAATAAACCTCTAGCTAGACTAATGAAGAAGAAGAAAAAGAAGATTCAAATAAACACAATCAGAAATGATAGGGAGATACCACCAATGACCCCACAGAAATTCAAACAACCATCAGGGAATACTGTAAACACCTCTATGCAAATAAATGAGAATATCTAGAAGAAATGGATAAATTCCTGGACACATACAAACAAGACTGAACCAGGAAGAAGTTAAATCTCTGAATAGACAAATAACAAGTTCTGAAATTGAGGCAGTTATAAATAGCCTACCAAAAAAAAAAAAAAAAAAAAAGCCCAGGACCAGACGAATGTACAGCTGTTCTACCAGAGGTACAAAGAGGAGCTGGTACGATTTCTTCTGAAACTGTTCCAAATGATTGAAAAGGAGGGACTCCTCGCTAACTCATTTTATGAGGCTAGCATCATCCTGATACCAAAACCTGGAAAAGATGCAACAAGAAAAGAAAACCTCAGGCGAATATCCCTGATGAACATCAACGCACAAATCCTCAATAAAATGCTAGCAAACCAAGTCCAGCAGCCATTAAAAAGCTTATCCACCGCAATCAAGTTGGTTTCATCCCTGGGATGCGAGGCTGATTCATTATATGCAAATCAATCAATATAATTCATCACATAAACAGAACTAAAGACGAAATCACGAGTATCTCAAAAGATCCATATCTCAATTTATTTGCATAGAGGACTTTGATAAAATTCAACTTTCCTTCATGTTAAAAACTCTCAATAAACTAGGTAATGAAGGAACATATCTCGAAATAATAAGAGCCATTTAGGACAAACCCACAGCCAATATCATACTTTATGGGTCAAAATTGGAAGCATGCCCCTTAAAAACTGGCACAAGACAAGGATGCCTGCCCTCTCTCACCACTCTTATTCAACATAGTATTGGAAATTCTGTCCAGGGCAATCAAACAAGAGAAATAAATAAAGGGTATTCAAATAGAGACAGAGGAAGTCAAATTGTCTCTGTTTGTAGATGACATGATCCTATATCTAGAAAACCTCCCTGACTCAGACCAAAAGCTTCTTAAACTGATAGGCAACTTCAGCAAAGTCTCAGGATATACAGAATCAATGTGTAGAAATCATAAGCATTTCTATACACCAACAATAGACAAGCAGAGAACCAAAGTATGAATAAACTCCCATTCACAACTGCCACAAAGAGAATAAAATACCTAGAAATATAGCTAACAAAGGAATTGAAGGACCTTTTCATGGAGAACTACAAACCACTACTCAAGGAAATAAGAGAGGCAAAAACAAATAGAAAATCATTCCATGCTCACGGATAGCAAGAATCAGTATCATGAAAATGGCCATGCTGCCAAAAGCATTTGTAGATTCAATGCTATTCTCATTAAACTATCATTGACATTCTTCACAGAATTAGAAAACCTTTTAAAATTCACACGGCTCATGCTTGTAATCTCAGCACTTTTGGGAGGCTGAGGCAGGTGGATCATGAGGTCAAGACACGGAGACCATCCTGGCAAACATGGTGAAACCCCATCTCTACTAAAAACACAAAAATAAGCTGGCCTGTCTCTACTAAAAATACAAAAATTAGCTGGGCATGGTGGCATGTGCCTGTAGTCCTAGCTACTAGGGAGGCTGAGGCAGGAGAATTGCTTGAACCCAGGAGGCAGAGATTGCAGTGAGCCAAGATCATGCCACTGCACTCCAGCTAGTGACAGTGCAAGACTTTGTCTCAAAAAAAAAAAAAAAAAAATCACATGGAACCAAAAAAGAGCTTGTATAGCCAGAACTATCCTAAGCAAAAAGAACAAAGCTGGAGGCATCATGCTACCCAACTTGAAACTATATTACAAGGCTGCAGTAACCAAAACAGCATGGTACTGGTACAAAAACAGGCACACAGTCCACTGGAACAGAATAGAGAACTCAGAAATAAAACTGCATATCTACAACCATCTGATCTTCGACAAACTTGACAAAAACAAGCAATGGGGAAAGGATTTCCTAGTTAATAAATGGTGCTGGGAGAACTAGCTAGCCATATGCAGAAAATTGAAACTGAACCCTTACCTTACACCTCATATAAAAATTAACTCAAGATGGATTAAAGACCTAAATGTAAAACCCAAAATTATAAAAACCCTATAAGAAAACCCAGGCAATTCTATTCAGGACATAGGCATGGGCAAATATATTTTTTCTTTTTTTTCTATTTATTTATACTTTAAGTTTTGGGGTACATGTGAGTGAAGATCATGCAGGTTTGTTACATAGATATACACGTGCCATGGTTGTGGTTTGCTGCATCCATCACCCCTTCATCTACATTAGGTATTTCTCCTAATGTTATCCCTTCCCAACCCCTCTACCCTCTGCTATTCCCCCCATCCCCCACCCCCCAGGCCCCAGTGTGTGATATTGCCCTCTCTGTGTCCGTGTATTCTCTTTGTTCAACACCCATTTATGAGTGAGAACATGCGTTGTTTGGTTTTCTGTTCCTGTGTCAGTTTGCTGAGAATGATGGTTTCCACTTTCATCCATGTACTGCAAAGGACATGAACTCATCCTTTTTTATGGCTGCATAGTATCCCATGGTCTAGGTGTGCCACATTTTCTTTATCCAGTCTGTCATTGATGGGCATTTGGGTTGGTTCTAAGTCTTTTGTTATTGTGAACAGTGCTGCAATAAACATATGTGTGCATGTGTCTTATAATAGAATGATTTATAATCCTTTGGGTATATACCCAGTAATGGGATTGCTGGGTCAATAGTATTTCTAGTTCTAGATCCTTGAGGAATCATCACACTGTCTTCCACAATGGGTGAATTAATTTACACTGCCACCAACAGTGTTAAAGCATTCCTGTTTCTCTACATCCTTTCCAGCCTCTGTTGTCTCCTGATTTTTTAATGATTGCCATTCTAACTGGCATGGTAGCTCAATGTGGTTTTGATTTACATTTCTCTTATAACCAGTGATGATGAGCTTTTTTTCATGTTTGTTGGTTGCATGTCTTCTTTTGAAAAGTATCTGTTCATGTTCTTTGCCCACTTTTTGATGGGGTTGTTTTCTTGTAAATTTGTTTAAGTTCTCTATAGATTCTGGATATTAGCCCTTTGTCAGATGGGTAGATTGCAAAAACTTTTTCCCATTCTGTTGGTTGCCATTTCACTCTATTGATAGTTTCTTTTGCTGTGCAGAAACTCTGGAGTTTAATTAGATCCTATTTGTCTGTTTTGGCTTTTGTTGCTGTTGCTTTTGGTGTTTTAGTTATGTTGAAATCACCAAAAGCAACGGCAACAAAAGCAAAAATTGACAAATGGGATTTAATTAAACTAAAGAATTCCATCAAAGCTATTGAAATAATAATAAATAAGCTATTTGGAAGACAAGGTGACCATCTTTCAAAATGGGCAAGACGTATTTCATCCTTCTGATTGAAAAAGGACAAACAGGGAGAAGAACTTTGACCCTACCTGAATAGATAGAAGGAAAGAAACCAGGATTCTGTCTACTCAGAGAGGAAAGAGGAAATAGAAGCCATAGTCAGTGAAGAACACAAGTCGGTTATTGAACCTAGTCTTAAATCAAGGCTTGTAGATATAAGTTCTACTTCAAATGCACAAGAAGACTTCTGTCCCAGCTCAATAGTCAGGCAGAGAGGGCAAATTCGCTCTTACTATGATTTTTGTTCTACTCAATCCTCTAAGGGATTGGATTAACCCACCCACAATAGGGAGGACAATTTGCTTTATTCAGTCTACCAATTCAAATGTTAATCACATTTAGAAACACCCTATAGAGGAAATGTCTGGGCACTCTGTGTCCCAATCAAGTTGACACATAAAATTAACCATCACAAGTGCTATATGTAGAAGTACTCCTGTGAACTTACAACTTCAGTAGAAAAACCCAAATGGTTTTGAAGCAGGAGAATAGGGTCTGGAGGCAGGGAACCAACAGTTGTTTCACGCTTATTTCCTAGAACTACATTGAAAGGAAAACCCTAACTTTCCATGCCTAAGTAAAAAAAAAAAAAAAAAAAAAAAAAAAAAACCAAACCCTACCCTTTGACCTTTTCCGCCAAAAGATGGGAAATTGGCTGTCCACAAGAAATCATACTGAGCCTGGGAGGAGTCTTCCTTTGCAACTTTGTAACTTCCCTTCAGATTCTGAATGGTTGCTGTTTACAACCAATCAGACTCATTGTAGGCCAAGTCTTCATTTGCATAGAAGAATAACTTTGTAACTTCACCCTAGCCTCTGATTGGTTGCTTTTGGAAGGCTGATTGCAGGCTACCACTTCAGTTATGTGAGGTGAGCATGAAGTGGCCAACGGGAAACTTCTAGAGGGTATTTGGTCACAAGAAGATTCTGTATCCCAGCCTTTGAGCTGCTGCTTGGTCCGCTCCCACACTGTGGAGTGTACTTTTGTTTCCAATAAATTCTTGCTGTTGTTCTTTTGTTGCTTCATTCTTTCTTTGCTTTGCTGGGCGTTTTGTCCAATTCTTTGTTCAAAATGCCAAGAACTTAGATAACTTGAAGACACGACCCTCTACAGGTGACAGTTTCAAATCACATTTTTCATGGGCAATTAGGAGAAACTAAAGGCATGTCACTTAACATCTCTGTAGCTTGCTTTTTCTTTCTCAGCTTCCCTTACTATTTATACCATGTGGTTTATTTCATAGCATTTCACATTAGAAATAACTCACCCAAATCCACCTTTGTTGATGAATGTTAAACTTACTAGTATTGTATCTAGTGGAAATACCACATTAATAAAAACACATTTTGGGAAAATGATGTACTATTAAATAGTTTAGGGCAGTAAATTATTATTTTTTCTTTTTTTGAGATAGGGTCTTACTTTATCACCCAGGCTGGAGTGCCATAGCAGAAGCTCAGCTCACTGCAACCTCTACCTTCTGGGTTCAAGGGGTCCTCCCACCTCAGCCTCTAGAGTAGCTGGGACTACTGGGGCAGGCCACCACACCTGGCTAATATTTGTATTTTTAGTAGAGATGGTGTTTCACCATATTGGCCAGGCTGGTCTCAAACTCCTGAGCTCAAGTGATCTGCCCTCCTCAGCCTCCCAAAGTGCTGAGATTACGGGCGTGAGCAACTGTGCCTGGCTGAGGCAGTAAATTCTGTAAGTAAAACATTATTATATGCAAAAATCTCATGATTCCAATAGTTAATTTCACTCTGAGAAGGCAATGTACATGCCGGATAGGAGCACAGAATTTGGAGGCAACGAGCCAGAGTTAGGAATCTACTTTATACTGCATATAGCTATATGACTCTGGACAAGTTACCTAATCTTGATACGCCTCCGTTTCTACATCTATTAAATGGCGTAGGAGCACTGTAAGTTGGCTAACCCATCACCTATTTTCATTTTTTTCTCTATTGCTCCACTCTAGATGTTAAAAAGCCAGATACTTCACCAACCTCCTTTACAACTAGGAGTAGCCAGTAACCCATGTCTGGCCAATGAAGGATATAAGGAAATCTTCTGGAGGGCGCATGAGAAAACTTATGATGGTTAAGAAAAGAAAAAGCCTCTTGCCACCTTTCTTCTCTTCCTGCCTTGAAAGTGGTTGTGCTGCCTAGAGCTGTGGCAACCATCTTGTGACCATGATGCAACAGATATGCTAAGAATGGTGGATTTGAAAACAAAAAATTTAAATTATTTCTTGTTAATGAACTATCCATTACTTACCTCAGATTTCTTGTCATATGAGAAAAATAAATCCTTATTAGTATAATTCCTGTTATACACCTCTGGCTCATTCCTAATTTTCAAATAAGGATAATAATATAATTGAATTCAGTGAAATAATGCAGGGAAAAGGCTGACTCGGCACTGTACCTGGTACATATGACATACACAATAGATGTTAAATATATTTATTGTCCACTTCAAATGTGTAATTACAAACAGATTTCAGCATGTTCTTGTCACTGTCACTACCAGAAGATTAACACTAATTTTTTTTTCTTTTTTTTTTTTTTTTAGACCAAGTCTTTGTCGCCCAGGCTGGACTGCAGTGGCATGATCTCTGCTCATTGCAACCTCCGCCTCCTGGGTTCAAGCAATTCTCCTGCCTCAGCCTCCCCAGTAGCTGGAGTTACAGGCATGAGCCATCACACCTGGCCAATTTTTGTATTTTTAATAGAGACAGGGTTTTACCACGTTGGCCAGGCTGGTCTCCATCTCCTGACCTCAAGTGATCCACCCACCCTGGCCTCCCAAAGTATTGGGATTACAGGCATGAGCCACGCTCCTGGCCCACATTAATGTTATTTAGTCAAATAATTGTTTATGGCTACAACGCTTTTCCAAGAGACATACTAAAATCTAAATACAAATGTATATATTTGAAAAGCTAATATAAATGGCATTTGAGTTCATTTCTGTTACTGCTTTCCCAATTGCCAAAAGCAATCTGAACATAGTTTATTCAGACGAGGTCGATTTCTGCTAGTTGTGGTCCTTGAACCTTTTTTGGTACCTTAGGAGTAAATAGGTGTTTGGTTTTTTGTTTGCATTTTTTTTTTTTTTTTTTTTTTTTTTTTTTTTTTGAGGCGGAGTTTCACTCATGTTACCCAGGCTGGAGTGCAATGGCGTGATCTCGGCTCACCGCAACCTCCGCCTCCTGGGTTCAGGCAATTCTCCTGCCTCAGCCTCCTGAGTAGCTGGGATTACAGGCACGCAACACCATGCGCAGCTAATTTTTTGTATTTTTAGTAGAGACGTGGTTTCACCATGTTGACCAGGACGGTCTCGATCTCTTGACCTCGTGATCCAGCCGCCTCGGCCTCCCAAAGTGCTGGGATTACAGGCTTGAGCCACTGTTTTGTTTGCTTTTTAAGCAACTCTTCTAAATTTTGCTGTGCTCATTCTTTCTTCACATGTTGTTACTGTCTAGATATATATTTTGCTTTTCTATTGGAGACTCTTTTGAGAGCTGGCTATCCCCTCTTGCTCCTTTTTTCTTTTCTCTTCTCTACTCCCAAGTTTCTTGCTCTTTTTCTTACCTTGTAAGTTACTGGAAATTCGTACCCTCTTGAGAGGCCCTTTTGTTTGAACTTCAGTCTTTAGTTTCATCAAGCTTTCTAAGGAAATTGATCTGTCAATGAAGGTTGGCTTGCCTGACCTTCAGAATATCTGTATTATTCAGTGATATGTTTTTCTGGTTGCTTTATTTGAGCATAGTGTAAACATCACCCATTGCATAGCTATGGCAGCGACATAAATCTAGCAGAGTAAGATCAAGGAGAGACAGAAGTCCCACCACAGATTGTACTTCAGTGAAAGGGATTCTTTTTGACTGCTTATGCAACTAAAGAAAACCAATAAACATAGAAAGCAATTATTTTTTATTTTATTTATTTATTTAATTTTGGAAGGAGTCTCACTGTTGCCCAGGCTGGAGTGCAGTGGCATGATCTCCGCTCACCTCAACCTCTGCCTCCTGGGTTCAAGCGATTCTTCTGCCTCCGCCTCCCAGGTAGCTGGGACTACAGCACGTGCCACCATGCCCGGCTGATTTTTGTATTTTTCTTAGAAACAGCATTTCACCGTATTGGCCAAGCTGGTCTCGAACTCCTGACCTTGTGATCTGCCCGCCTCAGCCTCCCAAAGTGCTGGTATTACAGGTGTGAGCCACTGTGCCCAGCCAGAAAGCAATTATTAAGCCAACAATATGCTCATACTGATATTAAATGGTGTACCAGATTCTAGAAAGAGTTACCTTTCAGTAAGAGCACTGCTTGTTGATTCATTTAGATGTCTAGTCTGTACACAAAAGCATGATTTTTATTTCTTATAACCAAAGTAGAAACCTCCTCTGAGCAATTTGACAAAAGGTTTATATTACGTACTTTAGTGTAGTTTAAGATTACAGTGATACAATTCCTAAAGAGTGAAATATAAGGCTGGGCATGGTAGCTCACACCTGTAATGTTAGCATTTTGGGAGGCTGAGGTGGGCAGATCACCTGAGATCAGGAGTTCAAGACCAGCCTGGCCAACATGGTGAAACCCTGTCTCTACTAAAAATACAAAAATTAGCTGGGCGTGGTGGCGCGCATCTGCAATTCCAGCTACTAGGGAGGCTAAGGCAGGAGAATCGCTTGAACCCGGGAGGCGGGGGCTTCAGTGAGACAAGATTATACCATTGCATACCAGGCTGGGTGACAAGAGCGAAACTCTGTCTCAAAAAAAAAAAAAAAGAGTGATATACAACTTTTCACAAAGTATGGAACTGCGGTAGTTTAGAACAATGTCTCAACATACCTCCTACACTATGTTTAATAGTAAATCTCTGTATTTGGCGGCATAATATGCTCTTATTGTAAACCAAAAACACATGCTGAGCACTGGACATTGTCCAACGTTTAATTCATATGATTCATTCTGAGTTTCTGACTGAGATCATTCTTTCAGACTGTGTGTATTTCTCCTGAAACCCATAAAATATGCAGCTAACATAATTTCATTTTTATTTCCTTTCCTGGAAAAGGAGAAATCACTCAGATCAGCTTTCATGTTGCCTTACAGACTATGACTTCAAAATATTTTTAAAGGGTCTCCTTTGTACTAGAATTGCTCTAATACAGTAGCCACTAGCCACATATTGCTATTGAAAGATTAAAATGTGATTATTCCAAATCAAGATATATGGTAAATATAAAATACACACCAGATTTCAAAGGCTGACATGAAAAAAGGATTGTGAAATATCTCACTAGTAGTTTTTATATTGATTACTTATTGAAATTTTAACATTGTGAACATATTGGTTTAAGTAAAATATATTGTGAAAATTAATTTCATGTTTCTATTTACTTTTGATAAAAGTACTACCAGAACATTTTTAAATTACTTGTAGTGATCTCATTTGTAACATGTTACATTTCAATCATATACCACTGTTCTAAAGAGTCACTCTGTTAAGCCCTGAAATTAACTCCAAATACCTCCCTGGAATACAGTGCCAAGGTAGAGGCTTCCTTGAACTTCAACCTCTAAAAGTAAGCAAGAATTGAGAAATATCTTCTGCTTTGAAAAATACTGACTCCGAAACCCTAATAATCAATTACATATTATTTGGGGGCTAAGCTCCTATTTTAAATGTAAATTGAAGAAATTAGGCCAGAGTCCTTCCCATCTTAGTGCTAATTATATAATCAGCCTGTTTAGTTTTCCCTAAAGCCTATTTAGTTTTAGTTTCTTTTTTTTTTTGACACGGAGTCTCATTCTGTCAGCCAGGCTCGAGTACAGTGATGTGATCTCTGCTCACTGCAACCTCCGCCTCCTGGGTTCAAGCAATTCTCCTGCCTCAACCTCCTGAGTAGCTGGGACTATACCGTAGGTGCGTGCCACCATGCCCAGCTAATTTTTTTTTTTTTTTAAGACGGAGTCTCTCTCTGTCACCAAGGCTGGAGTGCAGTAGCGCAATCTTGGCTCACTGCAACCTCTGCCTCCCGGGTTCAAGCAATTCTCCTGCCTCAGCCTCCCAAGTAGCTGGGATTATAGGCATATGCCACTACACCCAGCTAATTTTTGTATTTTTAGTAGAGACGGGGTTTCGCCATGTTGGCCAGGCTGGTCTCAAACTCCTCACATCAGGTGATCCACCCACCTCGGATCAAAGTGCTGGGATTACAGGCATAAGCCACCATGCACAGCCTATCTAAAGCCTTTTGCCAAGACAAATTAGCTCTCAGAGAACCACAGTATTCCTTTTGTAATGTGATTCATAATTACAAACTAAATTAAAATCTTACCTACTCTTAAAGAATAGAAAACATGAAAAAGTTCTATGTTAGCCCTTACAATAATTAAAAATTCACAAGCTTTGAAATGAATACAGGGAATAAAATCATTGCATGTGACAAAACAAAAGTTTAAATTGGCTTTGTAAACTCTGCATAAGATAATGAAAGCCAGGTTTCTCAATACAGTACTAGAAAAAGAAAAAGGTTATAAATAAGCCAAGGAGAATTCCAGAATGAATCCTGTGGTGCCAAATGTGTGTTGACTACAAGGAATAACAGTGACTTTACACTGGAAACACCTTAACCAGAGGCCAAGGTTAAAGACACAACAGCATTATCACACCACTTGCACAGCTACCCCCAATGTTAACATAACGGTAGTGCAATTATCAAAACTAAGAAATGAGTCTTAACTAAACTCCAGACCTAAGTCACGTTTTACCAGTCTTTCCTTTAGTGTCCTTCCTCTGTTTCAGGATTCAATCCGTGATCCTTGACACCTGGTACTTTGTCACATGTCCCTCTGTATGGGTTTCTTTGATGTTTTCCTATGATTAGGGATAGACACTGCAAGACTCAGAGTCACTTTACAAAGAAGCCTCTAGGGAGTGCCCCACAGAAAACAAGAGAGACAACACAAGGACACTAGAGAAAATTTTAGCCTCCAACATCTATAACTATAGCAAATAGTAAACAAAGCCTAACTCCTAGCCAAAGAAACACAAAACCTCACACTAAAAGCTTATTTACCTCAGTTCCTTTTACCTAGTACATCATGTACAGCCTCAAAAAATTACAAAACATAATAAAAGACAAACCCCACAGTTTGAAGAGACAGCAAGCATCAGAACCAAACTCAGATATGAAGGAGGTGTTGGAAGTATCTAACCAGGAATTTAAAATAACTATGATTAACATGCTAGGGGCTCTAATGTAAAAAGAGGATAACATGCAAGAACAGATGGATAATGTAAACAGAGAGGTAAAAACCCTAAGAAGAAATGAAAATAAAATACTAGAAATAAAAAAACACCAAAACAGAAATGAAGAATGCCTTTGATGGGTTCATCAAAAGAATAGATACGACCAGTGAAAGAATCAATGAGATGTCAATAGATACTTCAAACGTTGACATACAATGAGAAAAAAGAAAAAACAGAACAAGACTCAAGAACTGTGAGACAATTATAAAAGGTGAAACATGGACTTTTTGGAAATACCAGAAAGAGGAGAAAAAGATAAAGAAACAGAAGAAATATTTGAAGCAACAGTGACTTAAAATGTCCGCAAATTAATGATAGACACAGCTATGGTCTGAATGTTTTTATCTTCTCAAAAGTTATATTGAAACTTAATCCTCAATATGATAGTACTAAGGTGGGGCTTTGGGGAGTCAATCAGGTTATGAGGGCTCCATCCTCAGGACTGGGATTAGTGCCCTTATGAAAGAAGCCCTAGGGAATTAGCTAGCCCCTGACACCATGTGAGGACAAAGCCAGAATGCACTATCTATGAGGAATCAGGGATTCACCAGACATTGCTAGTGCCTCACCAGACACTGCTAGTGCCTTGGCCTTGGACATCTCAGCCCCCAGAACTGTAAGAAATAAATTTGTTGTTTATAAGCTCCCCAGTTTATGATATTTTTGTCATAGCCCAAATGAACTCAGGTAGACACAAAAGAACAGATCCAGGAAGCTCAAAAAACACCATGTAGGATAAATAACAAAAATGCTACATCTAGATGTAGCATTCTTGTTATTTCACAAGTATATATACTGCATATATATATATATATATATAGCATATATATATATATGTTTTTTTTTTTGAGGTGGAGTTTCAGTCTTGTTGCCCAGGCTGGAGTGCAATGGCATGATCTCAGCTCACTGCAGCCTCCACCTCCCAGGTTCAAGCAATTCTCCTACCTCGGACTCCCAAATACCTGGGATTACAGGCATCCGCCACTACGCCTGGCTAATTTTTGGTATTTTTAGTAGAGACAGGGTTTCACCATGTTGGCCAGGCTGGTCTCGAACTCCTGGCCTCAGGTGATCTGCCCACCTTGGCCTCCCAAGGTGCTGGGATTACAGCATGAGTCACTGCACCTGCCGAAGTATCTTATCTAGACACAGATCTCACTCCTTTCACAAAAATTAACTTAAAATGGATCATTAGACCTAAATGTAAAATACAAAACTATACAATTCCTAGAAGATAACAAAAGAGAAAACTCATGTGACCTTGGATTTGGTGATGGCATTTAGATATAACATCAAAAACATGACTCATAAAAGAAAAAATTGGTAAGTTGGACTTCACTAAAATTAAATTGTTCTGCTTGCAAAGGACGCTGTTAAGAGAATGGAAAGGTAAGCCATTAACTGGCAGAAAAATCTTTGCAAAAATATAGTTCTTTATATATAAAATATATATTATATGTAACATATAATATATATAACATTTATATATGACATATATACAACATATATGGCATTGTGTATATATTATATATATATTTTATATATACAATGTCATATATGTTGAATATATAATGCCATATATAATATACATTGTATATATAAATGTTATATTTTATATATATGTATATTTTTATATACATATATATATTCTGAAAAAAGCAAAACTGTGGAAACAGTAAAAAGTTCAGTGGTTGCCAGGAGTGAGGAGTGGAGGTGGTGGATGAATGGTGGAGCACAGCTGATATTTAGGGTAGTGAAACTATTCTGTTTGATTATGTAAACATGTCATTATGCATTTGTCAAAATCCAGGTAATATACTGTCAAGTACGTCACTTGCATAAAGAGACCACCAGGCAGGCTTTGTGTGAGCAACATGGCTAGTATTTATTCGCCTGGCTGTGGGCAAGCTGAGTCCCAGAAGAGAGTCAGCGGAGGGCAGAAGGATAGGAGTTGGTTTTATAGGTTGGGGCAAGTGGTCAGTTAAAGGTGGTAATCTATTTTAGGGAGGGTAAGGGTGTCACGGGATGCATGGACACAAGGGTAGGGGTCAGTATTCTATCTTGGAGAGGGGAATGGTGTCACGGGATGCATGATCACAAGGGTAGGGGTCATCTATTACAAACAGGCATGATCATAAGGGTGGAGGTTATCGGTTGCAAGCAGTAAATTACATAGTTACAAGGGTGGGGGTCCTGAGAAACCCAATGTCCAGGGGGGAAATTCCACAAAGCTGAGCAGGAACAATGGCTGCAGGTTGCAGATTGCAGGGGGAGAGCAATTAGTTGAGGCAGGAACAAGTTGCTTCACTTCTTTTTGTGACCACCTGGCTACTTGTGGTTACTTCAGACTTTCTAGCTCCTGGGGACCATCCAGAGGTGTAAGTGCGGGTCTCCAAGGCTAAAATGGCCAGGCTTGGACTTGGAGGCCTGACATATACAACACCAAGAATGAAACCCAATGTAATCCATGGACGACTGTTAATAAAATTTTAATAATGGCTCATCAATTATAATCAATGTACTAAACTAATGCAAGATGTTAATCATAAGGAAAACCGGGGGTGGGAGGGTTTGGGTTAAGAGGGCATATGGGAATTCTCAACTGTTTGCTCACTTTTCTGATAGGCTGAAATTGTTCAAACAATAAAGTATATTATTAATAGTTTTCCAAAATTCACTCAAAGGGCTAAATAGCAGAATGCACATGACAATGATAGGTCTTTGTGAACTTGAAGACAGATTAGAAATGGTGGACTGAAATCCTACAAAATCAATAATTACATTAAATGTAAATGGTCTAAATATACCAACTATAAGGCAGATTGTCAGACTAAAACAAACAAGACCCAAGTACATGCTATTTATAAGAAAATAACTTTCTTTTTTTTTTTTTTTTTTTTTTTTTTTTTTTTTTTTTTTTTTTTTTTGAGACGGAGTTTTGCTCCTGTTACCCAGACTGGAGTGCAATGGCGCAATCTCGGCTCACCGCAACCTCCGCCTCCTGGGTTCAGGCAATTCTCCTGCCTCAGCCTCCTAAGTAGCTGGGATTACAGGCACGTGCCACCATGCCCAGCTAATTTTTTGTAGTTTTAGTGGAGGCGGGGTTTCACCATGTTGACTAGGATGGTCTCGATCTCTTGACCTCGTGATCCACCCGCCTCGGCCTCCCAAAGTGCTGGGATTACAGGCGTGAGCCACCGCGCCCGGCCAGAAAATAACTTTCAATATACACTAATTGATTAAAATGAAAAGAATGGAAAAATGCAAATAGTAATCAAAGAAAATTATGCTGGGTGTGGTGGCTTACACCTGTAATTCTAGCACTTTTGGGAGGCCAAGGCAGGAAGATTTCCTGAGGCTAGGAGTTCCAGACCAGCCTGGGCAGCAGAGTGAGATCCCATCTCTACAAATGAAAAAATTGTTTAAATAGCCCAGCATGGTGGCATGCATGGTATAATATACCCTAGCTGCTCAGAAGGTTGAGGTGGGAGAATCACTTGAGCCCAGGATTTGAGGTTATAGCAAGCTATGATTGTACCACTGCACTCCAGCCTGGGCAACAGAATGAGACCCTGTATCTAAAAAAATAAGCAAAAGAAAAAGAAAATTAGAGTATCTATATTAATATCAAAGTAGACTTCAAACAAAGATGATTACCATGAATAAAAGATATTACATAATTATTAAAGGGTCAATTCAATAAGAAGACATAACAGTCATAAATGTGTAAACATAATTCCACAGTAAAAGGAATCAGGCCTCACAGATGCTTATTTCAGGCCTGGGGTAAGGGATGTACAAAGTGAACCAGGACTAATGAAGTTATAGTAAAACTCCAAAAGACTAATAAAGTCATTTAAAAGACTAATGGAGTCATATGAAAAGGTCCCAGGAGCCAGCAGAAAGGACTCCCCTTGGCTAACTCTGGAACATTTTGACAGTTTGAGCATCAATAAGAGTAATGAACCATAATTGACTAGAACACATTTAAAACATAAAAATTCTTGAGTCCATAATCATAGTCAACAAAGATGAAAACAAAACATCTTATTTGTCACCGCTAGGAGTGACTATTATTCAATTTCTTATTATAAAATTGGTAATTAAAGGTAAATAAACAATAATTTATTCTTTATCTGCAGTGGAACTAAGTTTTAGATACAAGATAACCCCAGTAGATATGGGAAAGTTCTTTAGAGGTAAGAATGACAGTTAATAAATGTAGAAAAAAGAAGAGAATTTAATCACCATTTCGCAGCTTCTAATTAATCGATTCAAGAAAGAATCATTACTGCATGCTAAAACCATTAAGGGAAAGCTGTCAAAGATCTTAACATATCAACCCATAGAATACTTTCTAGTGGCAAGAGGATAAACAGATAGTTACCTTAACCCTATGATCTTAGGATCTCTAAAAATGTACACTGGTTATTCTAGTTAGCAAAGAATAAAAAAATAATAATAATAATTAAAAAAAATAATTTCTAATAATGGGTAAACTGGATATTATGTGAAGAAAATGGCATCAGGCCAGGTATGGTGGCTCACACCTATAATCCCAGCACTTTCAGAGGCCAAGGTAGGTGGATCACCTGAGGCCAAGTGTTTGAGACCAGCCTGGCCAACATGGTGAAATCCTATCTCTACTAAAATTACAAAAATTAGCTGGGTGTAGTGGTGAGCATATGTAATCTCAGCTACTTGGGAGGCTGAGGCAGAAGAATCACTTGAACCCGGGAGGCAGAGGTTGCAGTGAGCCGAGATTGTGCCCACTCCAGCCTGGGCAACAAGAGGAAACTCTCTCTGAAAAAGGAAAGAAAGAAGAAAGAAAGAAAGAAAGAAGAAAGAAAGAGAAAGAAAGAAAGGAAGGAAGGAAGGAAGGAAGGAAGGAAGGAAGAGGAAGGAAAGAAAGAAAAGAAAGAAAGAAAGGAAAGAAAGAAAGAAAGGAAAGAAAGAAAGAAAGAAAGAAAGAAGAAAGAAAGAAATAAAAGAAAGAAAGAAAGAAAGAAAGAAAGAAAGAAAGAAAGAAAGAAAGAAAGAAAGAAAATGGCATCAACTGTGAAGAATTATTGCCCAACATGTTTAATGTAATTTTATTTAAGCCTAAAATTCTGCTTTACTGGAAATAAAAAAAAAATTGTTAGAAAACACCATGAGGAAACAATCAGATAAATACAGAAAGTGAGACAATTGACCTAACTTCTATAAGTCAAGTGGCTATGTCTCTCCAATAAGTTTAAAGTCAAGAAAAAAGAATGGGGGCCAGGTACTACACTTGATTTGTATAAAGCTTAGAGACAAACAATGAAATGCAACCTATGCTCCTTTATTAGAATGCTATTTAAACAAAATAGCTCTCAAAGACATTTTTTGGGTCAAAAAGGGAAATGTGAATGTAGTCTGATTATTAGACAACATTTAGAAATCACTGTTACAGCTAGACGCAGTGACTCACACCTGAATTTCCAGCACTTTGGGAGGCTAAGGAGGGCAGATCACAAGGTCAGGACATCTAGACCTGAGACATCATGTTGATCACCACCTATGGGGGTCTGTCCTGTAAACCCTAACTCTGTGATGAATAAAGTACACACACACACCAAGTACAGTGATCAAGTGGGCTAGCAAGGTCATCAGCTGCTCTCAAAAGGCGATTGCAGCTACCTGACCTTACTAGCTGTTCCTCCTCACATTTAGTCAGTATGGATTTAATAACAGAGGTTCTAAGTCAACACACTTGTGGATAATTAACATGGTTAAAAGAGTGGTTATACAAATGATAAAAGCTCTGGTCTGGGCCCAGAACAAACACCATTAACTGGTAATCCCCCTTCGACCTCCCCTCCCCTCGAGAGGACCATACAGCACAAAGTTTACATGAGTAAACAAACTAGTTAGAGTAGAGACAAAGGAATATATGGGGTAAACAGACTTAACTGGAGAAGCTTCTATTATCCCTAATATTTGCCCTATGATCTAATACCCTAAAGTAAGAACTGGCTGTCTTCAGCCTGTCCCATTATTAAAAACCTTTTGGCCTTCCAAAAGGCTTGAGACTGTATCTTGTAACTTTTCCCTAATATTTCTCTTAACATTTTGCCAACCCTAGACCATCATGGCCAACATGGTGAAACCCTGTCTCTACTAAAAATACAAAAATTAGCTGGGTGTGGTAGCACACACCTGTAGTCCAGCTACTCAGGAAGCTGAGGCAGGAGAATCACTTGAACCAGGGAGGCAAGGTTAAGATTGTGCCATTGCACTCCACGTTGGGTAACAAAGTAAGACTCTGTCTCAAAAAAAAAGCACTATTAATTGCGTTAGGTATGAAAATTGGGTGATTATATTGTAAAAGAATTCCTTCTTTTAAAAAGACGCATTCCAGCCAGGCACACCTGTAATTCCAGCACTTTGGGAGGCCAAGGCAGGCGGATTGCCTGAGCTTAGGAGTTCGAGACCAGTCTGGCCAACATGGTGAAGCCCCAACTCTACTAAAAATACAAAAAAATTAGCCAGGCGTGGTGGCGTATGCCTGTAATCTCAGCTACTCAGGAGGCTGAGGCAGGAAAATTGCTTGAAGCCAGGAGGCAGAGGTTGTGGTGAGCCGAGATTATACCACTGCACTACAGCCTGGCGACAGAGCAAGACTTCATCAAAACAAACAAACAAGAAGCATTCTAAAGTATCTAGGGATGAAGAGTTTAAAGTAATTTACTTCAAACTACAGTGAAAAAAATTAAACACTGCAATATTAATTACTAAATCTAGATGGTAGCTTTACAATATTCATAGATGAGCATATTTCCTTTAAATTTCTATGTGCTTAAAAATTTTCATATCTTATAAGAAATAATATATGTATTACATTGGGAAATATATAACTATAATTGACAGAAAATAACACTAAAAGTGCAGGATCACCAACTCTATCTGGGAGGCAGGATTATAGGGACTTCAATTTTCTTTTCATGTTGGCTTTAAAATATGATTATATTAGTTTATGCTTACACTTTTATCATTTCTTTGCATTTGTTTTGATCTATATTTATTTATATTTCTCCATGGGCATGCATTCTCAACTACTGACTTCACACAGTAGAAAAGGACTTCTCCATAGCTCTTAAGTGTTTGCATCTCCACTGACGAGCCCAACCCAGAGTGAGACTGAAACTTCTTAGCTTCAATTCTAAAAACTTCTACTTAGCTTCTCCCTAAGTAGGCAGTCTGGCCCTGCAGACTTGAGTGCCCTTCTCTGGTCTAATTACCTCCAACCAGAAGGGTGGGGTCCACTGTACAAACATGTGCAGTTCCCACAGACAGGAGGAGCTGGGTAGACACCCCAAAAAGTGTTCTCTACACTCTCCCTCTATTTTTATGAACATCACTCACTAAATTATTAAAATTGACTCCTAACTTCTCTCCGTGGCACCTGAGTTCCTTCTCTCAAACCACATACACATAAACACTTTCATTAACAATGCTCTTCATTAAGTTTCTGTTTAAAAACATCCATATCTACCCTATACATTCTTATCAATATTTTTTTTTCATAGAAAATCTGGCATCCCTTAACATTCAGGATCCTAATGACCTGGCTCCTAATGACCTTGCTTCTTTCAACTTTATGTCCATTCTTTTGGCTACTTGTTCCAAGACTATGCCACCATCTTTTCACCCATACACCCACTCAGATTCCTTTTATTTTTTTAATTAAGATGTATTATCTTAACAGTTTTTAAATGCACAGTTCTGTAGCATGAAGTACATTCACATTGCTGTGCAACCATCACCACCATCCATCTCCAGAATTTTTTCTCTTGCAAAACTGAAACTCTGTCCCCATTAAACAGTAACTCTCTACTCCCCAATCTATACCCTTGACAACACCAATTCTACTTTCTTGGAATTTCATTATTCTAGGTATTTCACATTAGTGAGATCGTACATATTTGTACTTTTTATGATTTGCTTTTTTCACTAAGTATAATGTTCTCAAGGGTCATCCATGTTGTAGCATGGGTCAGAGTTTCTTTCCTTTTTTTTTTTTTTTTCTTTTTTTTTTTTTTTTTTTTGAGATAGAGTCTTTATCTTGTCACCCACACTGGAGCGCAATGGCATGAACTTGGGTCACTGCAACCTCCATCTCCTGGGTTCAAGCGATTTTCCTGCCTCAGCCTTGCAAGTAGCTGGGATTACAGGTGCCCACCACCACGCCCAGCTATTTTTGTAATTTTAGAGGAGATGGGATTTTACCATGTTGGCCAGGCTGGTCTCAAACTCCTGACCACAGGTGATCTGCCTGCCTCGGCCTCCAAAAGTGCTGGGATTACAGGCATGAGCAACAGCACCTGGCCAGAATGTCCTTCCTTTCTAAGGGATTATAAATAAATATTCCATTGTATGAATGTACCACATTCTATTTATCCATTTCTGGACATTTGGGTGGTTTCCACCTTTTAGCTATTGTGAAAATGCTAATACGAATATGTATGTGCAAAAATCTCTTCAAGACCTTGCCTTCACTTCTTTGGGATATATATCCAGGCATGAAATTGCTAGATCATATGGCAACTGTATCTTTAATTTTTTAAAGAACTGCCATACTGTTTTCCACAGGAGCTGCACCATTCTACATTCCCTCCAACAGTGCACAAGGATTCCAATTTCTCCACACCTTTGCTAACAATATTTTGTTTTTTTGATAGTAGCCATCCGAATGGGTAGGAGGTGTATCTCACTGTGCTTTTAATTTGCATTTCCCTAATGATTAGTGATGTTGAGCATTTTTCATATACTTGTTGACCATTGTTATTTAACAGCTGCAGAGTATTCTAGGTAGAAACCATAATCTACTTAAACAATGTCCTGGATAAATAAACTTTCTCAGTTGTTCTAAAAACAAATCTGCAATGGTGCTTCTTCTATATTCTTCTGTTTTCAATTTTTAAAAACTTTATTATAGAAATTTTCACATACACACTAAACTAGACAAGCTAATATAGAGAATACCATGCATCTATGAGGTAGTTTCAAGTTATCAACTTATGGCCAACCTTCTTTCACTGATAATTCTACCCACATTCCCCACCCCTACATTTTTTTTTAAAGTGAATTTCAGTTATATCATTTAGTCTACAAATAGTTCCCTAGGGATCTTTAAAATTTGCTTTTTTTTTTTTTTTTTTTTTTTTTTTATAATCAGGATCTCACTCTGTCACCCAGGCTGCAGTGCAGTGGTGCAATTATAGCTGACTGGAACTACAGGTGCAGGCTGCCATGTGCAGCTAATTTAAAATTTTTTTGTTTTTGTAGAGACAGGGGTCTCTCTTTGCTTCCCAGGCTGGTCTCAAACTCCTAACCTCAAGCAATCCTCCTGCTTCAACCTCCAAAAGTGCTGGGATTATAGGTGTGAGCCACTGCACTCAACCAAATTTGTACATTCTTTTGGTGTATATATAAGAATACACCTGTAAGATAAATTCCAAAATATGAATTTCCTGGGCCAAAGTAGAGCTGAATTTTACATTGATAGCTATTGCCCACTTGTCCTTTACAAAACTTGTATGGATTTATACTCCCATCAACAATAAATTAGCCAGGCATGCTGGCATGCGCTTGTAAACCCTGCTACTCAAAAGGATAGTTTAAGTGCAAGAGTTCAAGATCAGTGTGGGCAACATAGGGAGACCTCCAGGGGCAGGGGTGGGGGGAAGGGTTTCCCCTATCCTCATCAAAACAGTATATAGTCAAACTTTTCATCTGCATTTGTGAAGTTGTATTTTTTATTTTATGATTATTAAATACCTTCTTGTGCTTTAAAAAATCATTTGTATTTTTCTGTGAAAACCTGTTTTTCTCTGAATTGAACATTTTTGTACTTATTTATTTTTTTAATAATTAGAACTTTTTGTCATGCATCTTACAAATATTTTTCTTGGTTGAGTTTGTTATATTTATTTGCTATGCAGAAAATTTAGATTTCTGTGTAGTTATTATTTATCAATTTTTTTTTTTTTTGAGACAGAATCTTGGTGTGTCCCCCAGGCTGGAGCACAATGGGTGATCTCAGCTCACTGCAACCTCCACCTCCGGGGTTCAAGCAATTCTCCTGCCACTGTCTCCCAAGTAGTTGGGATTACAGGCACCCGCCACTGCACCCAACAAAATTTTTGTATTTTTAGTAGAGATGGGATTTCACCATTTTGGTCAGGCTGGTCTCGAACTCCTGACCTCAGGTGATCCACCCACCTCAGCCTCTCAAAGTGTTGGGATTACAGGCGTGAGCCACCTTGGTCGGCCTACATTTATCAATTTTTATTTGTATGGTTTATATGCTATTTATAAAGTCGCCACTCCAACTTTAGTTTTGTTTTGCTTTTTTCCTTTGTTTTCTTCTGGTATTTTTATATCTTCTTTTTTTTTTTTTTTTTTTTAACATTTAACTATTTGCCTCGTTTGGAATTTACTTTGATGTAAGGACATCAAATAGATCCAGTGTTTTTCTCCCACATGCCTCGCCTGGCAAGAGACCAAAATTTTCATTCTATTGCTAGAGAGTAGGTATAGTTACAGTATCAGATACCCTGACAGAGATCATTTATCCTCAGGATGAATCACCTGTCTTACCTATTAGATCCTTTGCAGATTTCAAGTTTTGATAGATGGAATGGGCGAAGACAGTAAGAGCTAGCAAGGAAGAAAAGGATGCACAGGCAAGACTGGAATCTCTCCAGGAAAGGTAAACTTTTCTTAACTCACAAGTTAACAAACCCTGCAGGCTCCGCGCGGAGCTCAGGGACTCAGCGATGGCTAGTGCAGACCAGGCCCTCCCAGAAGGCCGGCCAGCCAGACAGAGCCTTCGCACGGAGTCCCCTTAGGCGCCGTCACCAGGACCCGGCGGAACCCTGTGGCGCTCCCACCACCGGGACGGAGGCCGCTGCCAGGGCCGCGCAGCGACGCTGGTGGAACCAGAGGAGCCTCGAGGCAAAGAGAGCCGGACCCGCTCCCTGCGCCCGTCACCGCCATCCATGTGTAGGGAATTCGACCCCCGAGCCGCCAGGGCATTACGAGGGCTCCCAAGGAGTCCCCACCCCCACCCCCACCCCCACCACTAGCGACCCTTGCGCCAGCCTCCCAGCCGAGCCTGGGGCGTGGGACGCGGACATCGGGGCGGGCCCGATGCGCGCCCGACGCGTCCCCGCCCCATCACGCCCCGCCCACATGCCAGTCCCCGCCCTTCTGCGCCCGCTCCGCCAGTCTCCGCCCCTCACTGCCCTGCCGCACCCGCCCCTCACCGCCTTCCCGCGCGGCGCAGCTGGCCGTCCTCCAGCTCGCGCGGCCCCGCGCGGCCCGCCCCTGGACCTCCTCCTCTTCCTGCTCCGGGCTCGCCAGTAGCCGGCCAAGGCGGCGAGGGACTAGAACGCGGCTGGAGCGGCGCCGGGAGGCGAGGGGCTGAGAGACTGCGGCGACTGAAAGCGGAGAGATGCTGGGCGTGGCGGCCGCGATGACCCACAGGTACTGGCCGCGCCGCGCGGTGGCCGCCACGTAAGCCCTGCTGTTCCCGGCTGGCCTTCGGGCCGGGCCTGACGCGGGCGGGCGGGCGGGCGGCCGGGCTTTCTCCGCGGCCTCCCTGGGGCTGCAGGGAGCCTGGCCCCCCACCTCCACAGCGCTCGAGTGGCGGCGTGGCTGCGCGCGTGCCCGGGGAGGAGACGGCTGCTATTCACACCCGAGTGTTCGTGGTGGTACAGGCGCTGACGCCGCCTCGCTGCTCCGAGGGTTCCTGACTGCAAATCAGTATTTGCCGAGCTAATCATTTATGTTCTAGCGGTAGGGATCAGCGGGTCGCAGACGTTTTGGTCTCCGGACCTCTCTTGAAACTAGAGGACCCGGAAGGGTGGCTGTCTTCACAAACTGTAGTAGGAAGGAAAACCGAGACACTGAAGTTACTGTTAACTCATTGAATAAATCCGTGGTGTGTTAACATACATACCACATTTTTATGCAACATAGGATTTTGCCAAAACAAAAAAGTTCGTGGGAATAGTGGCATCCTTTACAGTTTGGGAATCTCTTTGAGTCGTCTGACCTAGTGGAGACAACTGCTACTTAAGTTCTCCCATCTGCTTTGCGTTCAGTCTGTTGCTATATATTTTCATAGGAAGAAAATCTGATCTTAACACAGATGTGCTGTTGGAAAAGGGAGGGCTCTCTTAGTAGCTTTTGCAGATAATTGTGGGTGTTATTACTACACCAGAACTACGTTAAGTGAAAGTTTCTGAAAGACTCGTTTGGACATGGAATCTGAAGCTGCTATCTGTGGACTTTTCACACAGTTACGTTAAAATTTCTTGGTCTGTCTTGCAGTTTGAAAGGATCTGAAGCTACTGTCACTGACCTCTGCACACAGTTAACGTTAAAATTCCTTGGTCTGTCTTGCAGTTTGAATGGACTTGTTACCCATTGTAACACCATATATTTGTCATTTGGAAAATATTGGCTCACTGAGTTAGGCAGATCCCAAGCTGACGCATTTCATTAATAGTACCGAATAACATTCGTTAGCATCACTATTGATTTAATTAGGAAAGTCTCTGCTGAAAGCCATCAGATACAAGATAGTGCTTACAAGTTTTCCAAAATCGCAATTTTCAATTGAAAGCTTGCTTTTTATCATTGGAAACAAAATATAGTCAGTTGTTTTTCTCAAAGTGACAGACTCTTCAGTTTCAAGGAAATATCTGGCAATGCAGGTTTAAATAACTGTAGTTTGTCAGTTGTTCTTTCCAGTAGAAGTGATATTTCATGAAACAAAGAAGTAATTCAGCTCATCGGTCAATTATAGAAGTACACACCTGCCATGTGGTCACAAGTAACAAAAAAGAAGAGTCAAAGCTCAAGACTTAATAACATTAATAATTTGTACTTCTTCATCATAGACTTTTTTTCTTAAAGTATTGACTAGTAAGTTGATATAAAATTTAAAGTGTATGTGAGATATTAAGAATAATGGATATGTAGTGTAAGTAAAGGAGATAATAGTTTCCTTTTAAGACCTTCAAACCTCTTTTTGATGCAGCGTCTCTCCCCATCTCATCCGCTTCCCATTCTGAACTTTCCATTAGTAATTTACTTTTTGGAGGGAAGGTATTAAGTTCATTCAAATTGTTGTGCATCCATCATCATCATACATGTGCAGAAATCTTTGTCTTACAAAACTGAAACTGTACCTATTAAACAATAACTCCCCATTCCTTTCCTCCCACCAGCCCCTGGCAGCCACCCTCCTACTTTCTGTCTCTGACTTTGACTACTGCTAGTACCTCATATCTCTCATAAGTGCAGATACAACTATTTGTTGTGTACGTCATAGTTGGTTCCTTTTTGTGCTAAGTAGTGCTCCATGGTATGGATGTACAGCACTTTAACTGTTCACATGTTGAAGAACATTCAGGCTGTTACAGTTTGGGGCTATTAAGAAAGCTACTATGAACATATAGACAGGTGTTTTGTTGCTGTTTTTGAGATAGTGTCTTGTTCTGTCACCTAGGCTGGAGTGGAGTGCAGTGGCATGATCACACCTTACTGCAGCCTCAACCTCCCAGGCTGAAGCAATCCTTTGACCTCTGTCCCCCAAGTAGCTAGAACTACAGGCACACGCCATCATGCTTGGATAATTTCTGTATCTTTTTGGTAGAGACAGGGTTTCACCATGTTGTCCAGGCTAGTCTCAACTCCTGGGTTTAAGTGATCTGCCTACCTCAGCTTCCCAAAGTACTGGAATTTTAGAGCCACTGTGCCCGGCCTACACAGGTTTTATGTGAACATAAGTTTTCCTTTTCTGAGATAAATGTCCAAGAGTGTGCAGTTGCCAGATTGTACAGAAATTGCATGTTTAGCTTTTTTTTTTTTTTTTTTGAGACAGAGTCTCACTCTGTCACTAGGCGCCAGGCTAGAGTGCAGTGGCGCGATCTTGGCTCACTGCAACCTCTGCCTCCTGGGATCAAGCAGTTTTCCTCCCTCAGCCTCCCGAGTAGCTGGGACTACAGGCGCGCACCACCACACCCAGTTAATTTTTGTATTTTTTGGTAGAGATGGGGTTTCACCATGTTGGCCAGGCTGGTCTCAATCTCTTGACCTTGTGATCCGCCCACCTTGGCATCCCAAAGTGCTGGGATTACAGGCGTGAGCCACTACGCCCAGCCTGCGTGTTTAGCTTTTTAAGAAACTGATAGATTTTTCCAGAGTGACTGTACCATTTCATCAAGGACATTTAAAAGTGAAATTGGCATTATTTTCCTGTGAGTTCATGGAGGAAAAGAATTCAGGGCCACTACTACTGCCCTCATTAGTGCGAGTGACAAGCAGTTGTACTGACTGTTGTTTTTGCACTACCTGTGTGAACACAGTGCACAATGCTGCAGTGACTTCTTCTTAGGAATGTCTTAGTATGATGAAAATAGTTTTGATCTCTCAGACCCCTTTAAAAGGTCTTGGAGACTCTCAGAGGCTCAAGGTCATACTTTAAGAGCCACTGTTAAAGACATAATCCTAAGTGATAAGGGATATATGCAGGTATTGGGGATATTTAAAAAGGAACAAATACAAAGATTCTCTTAAAATTGTTCTTGAATGCTTGTGATAGTGTGTGCTTTTTAGTTTTGGGGAGTTTTAGTAGGGCACAATAACTAAAACTTAAGGAACCATTATGGAAGAAGCAACTTTCTACCTTTCAGGATTTTTTTCCCCTGGTAAGAAGATGGCCAGTGGCATTATAAAAAGAGAAAATGCCATGGGCCTGAGTGTCTTCATACCTTTTCAGTGCTCTGTGCCTGTTTGTATGGGGGAAAAATTGAACCCATGATTTTTAAGAAAACTAAGGAAAGTTTGGTGGTAGAAAAGATAATTTCAGCTCTGGTGGTTCTGTTACTTGCAGGCTTAGAGAAAACTGTCCATCAGGATTGTGCTGTCTTGATTTTATTTGATCATTCCCACCCTTTCCCTTTACTGTAGCCCCTTGACCTGTCTCCTGGGCAGTTCTTTCTTTTGCTAAATGTGGGTACAGCAGGTAGGCTTTCCTTTCCTCTTAGAGAGGGGGGCCTTGGAGCCCCTCCACTGGGTCAGAGAAACTTCATAGCTATAGCAGATCACTAATAGGGAGAGCAGAGCTTTACTACGAAAGCCTCTATTTTCAATAATGTGTTTGCTCTTCAGATAGTCGTTTAAATAAACCTCAGTATAGGTCATATTCTTACCTAGGTTTGCACTTAAACTGAAGGAAAAACATCTCAAACCATTTTGTCAATTTGATAGTTATAACTACGCATTAAGCTGTGGTTTCCCACCCACAGGGATATTGTCTACATTATATGGTGGACTGTTGCCACATTGTCTTCCAAAAAACTTTAATATTAAGACACTTGAGAAGCAGGAGCTGTACTGCCTGTTGCCATATACTGTGCATTCTTCAGCAACGGAGGTTTTCTTTTCTCTTTTCCTGATATAATCTCATCTCTTTTATTTGATAATCTCAGACATTTCCACTTTGGATCTTACTGCAGGGATGAGTAAGGGAGACATTTTCCTGCATCTTTTTTTCACATTGGAGCATGTTTTGGAGCTTGATGAATCTGCAGTGACATTTAACAGTGGGGTGGGGCAGCTTCAGATAAAGCAAGGGCTGAAGAGTGCATTCCGTGAGAGGTAGGAAGAAAGGTGCAAGTCAGTAGTTCATCTGCTGGCAGCATGTGCCTGGTGTGGGAGGCAGGGCACTCAGCATCAGCACACCAGGAGTCCAGGGCTTTCAGGATGTCTGAATAGCAGGCAAGGTAAAGCAAGATAACAAACAACATACATTTACAAAGAATGTTTACACATACATTCTCTATACAAAAATGGAATCATAGTCATACTGTTCTGCAACTGCTTTTTTTAATATTAAAAAAGCCTTGGTAAAATATGCAAAACAAGATTTACTATTTTAACCATTTTTAAGTGTACAGTTCTGTGGCGTTATGTACATTCATGTTGCTGTGCAACCATCACTACCCTTCCTTTCCAGAACTTTTTCATCTTCCCAAACTGAAACGCTATGTCTGGTAAATATTAACTCTCTCTTTCTGGCAGCTGTTTTTTTTTTTTACTTCAACAAGCTGTCTTAGAGGTTTTCCAGAATGGTATATCTGGGTTTATCTTATGTTTTTTAACCTTAGTTTTAATGGCCACATAGTATTTCACAGTGTACATATGCTATGATCCATATAACCAGTCCTTGACTAGTGGTTATTTGAGTTATATTTTTTAATTATCACAAACACTTTGAACATCTCTTCTAGAGTGTTTTTTGTTTTGTGTTTGAGACCAGGGTCTCACTCTGTCACCCAGGCTGGAGTACAGGGTGCAGTCATGGCTCACTACAACCTCAACTGCAGGGATGGTGCATGCCACCATCCATAGCTAATATTTTGTATTTTTTGTGAAGACAGGGTTTCCGCATGTTGCCCAGCCTAGTCCTGAACTCCTGGATATGAGCGATTCACCCACTTCGGCCTCCCAAAGTTCTGGGATTATAGGCATGAGCCACCACACCCAGCTACCAGAGTTTTTGTAGCTTCCTGAGTGTAGAGTTAGTATGTGCATGGATGGTTGGGTCCATATTCTAGTCCCAGTTCTGTCCCTTCATGGCTCTTTGACCTTGGTGCTGTCAGCATGTTTAAGCCTCAGATTCTTAATTTATAAAATAATCCCTCCTGTCTCAGAGGTTCATGGGGTAATTAAGTATGAAGGCAAATGCAAACATTTCTGAAAGTGTACAGATGAAATTTTTAGTAATTGTTACTTCTGGAGAGGGAGTCTAGGCACTTGAGAATCTAGGATGAGAGGGAAATTTTTTATTGTGTAGCTTTTTGTACTGTTTTGATTTTTAAAATCATGTGTATGTTTTCATTTTAAAACCATTTAACACCATGCCAGGAACATAGTAGATGCTTAGTGAATCATCGTTTCCTATCATCCTGGTTCTTTTCTCTTGGACTTATACTGCTGCTAATGGCACTTCACATGGTTGCTTTTGTTTCTTTTCCTTCCCTCCCTATAGCCACTTTCTTGCTGAGTTCTTACCTTAAAATTTTTTTCTCTTGAATCCATCCTTTTTCTTTTTTCACTCTTTCTCACTGATTTCCTTTTCACCCTGGTTCTGAAAATCTTTCAGATGAACATAAGATGACAGTATTAAGGCTGGGAAAGACTTGAGAGAATGCAGAGCCATTGCGCTGTGGACTGTATATTTATTCCAACTGGCTGGAAGAAATTCATGCACATATTAAAAGTTTGAAGTGGAACAAATAATGTTTTTTGAAATGAGTATTTCTATTTTTCACTTAAATGCTGATAAAGTATAGATTCTTTTAAAGAGTTTTTTGAATTTGTGGTAGCATTTATATAATGCATGCTTTATCTGTTAACATATGCTAAAAAAGACAATCATGGTGATATGAAGATCTAAGAAAATTTATTAACATTTAAAGAATGGCTTTATATGTGAAAAAGTTGGAACCTACTGAACTAATGCACTAAGCACTTTAGTGGATCCCCTGCATTAGCCCTTTATTTAAATAAACTGCTCCTTTATTTTACAGGACAGGAATTGTCTCGAGAGGTAAAATAGTTTATTCAAGGCTGAAGAGTGAGTTAGCAGCAGGATTAGGAATACAGTCCAAGCTGTAATTGTATCGTGGGATCCCCTCTGCTATATTGCACTGGTTTGCTCTGTTACTTTATTCACATTGCATTGTTACAGTTTTTTGTATGAATATGTTTTGTCTTTTTATCTGTAGTATATTGTAAATACCTTGAAGACCAAGACTTTATCAGGCATAGCTGAGCCCATTAACATAGTGAGTCTAGAAATGTCTGAATGAATTATGGATGTTGGCCCAGATTGTTCTGTTACAGGTGTCCTGGATGTCAGTCTCTTTCAAGTGATTCTTTTTGAAGAACACTTCAAAAGTGTTCTTGAAGACCTGGTATTCCTAGCCACATGTGCTGGTGCCTGGAACTTTTCCTCCCGGGAGAGATCCCTTCTTATTGATGGGCTTCTTTACCAATGGATCAGCTGAGTGACAAATGCTACCAACTACTTAAACAGATTATATGTTTACTTCTCATTGGTAAATGTAGTTGTCGTTTTGTTTTTGTTTGTTTACTTTTAAAGCTGGGCACATTGCTGTCCCATATAAAATCTGCCTTGTTACAGTGAGGAAGGGAAGAAGAATGGACATTGGGTAGGTAGTTACAGCTTTGCCACAGCTGGCTATTTCTCCTTCTCAGTGCAGCAGATTCAGCAAGATTTTCTTTTCTATGCAGGGTACAGTGCAGGTACACCTGACTGATCTGTTGGTTTCAGATTTTTCTAAAGCACTATTTCAATCACATATTTTCAAAATATTGAGAAGCTGCTTATTGCCTATCAAGTAGGTCCAAACTCCAGCAGCTGGAATTTAAGGCTGTTTGTGCTCTAGTCCAACCCATCTTCATAGCCTTGTCACATACTATTTCGTTAGCTTGTGTCTCTCTAACGCACTGCCTTTTTCTGAAAATGTTGATTTCCTACCTCCGTGCTGTTCATGCTCTTCCCTTGGCCTGGAAAATCATCATCTTTTGTGTTTTCTTGGCAGCTGGGGCAAAATTATCGCTTCTCTTATAAAGTTCCTGGAGCATTAATTTAGCCTCTGCTATGTGCTATGGAATTAGGAAGTCAGAGCTTTTTCTGTTCTCCTAAAGCATTTGACTTCTTTTTCGGTAATTATCAATTTCTGTTTTGTTTTATAGTTTTTTGTATATATGTCTAATCATTTCTGCCAAAGTGTAATCTCTGGAAGTAAAGGAATGTCTTAATCAAATTTGTTAAATATCCAAAGAATAACAAAATGGACAAGAGGCATTATTTCTCCTTTATTTATTAGTGAGTTGAAAAGTTCAGGGCTAGCTCTGCTTAGTGTCTTTGACATTGTTTGAATAAATTCACAAAACTTTGAGTAAGACAGGGACAATTTTCTTTGGTTTAGCTTGACTCAACATACTGTTGGCAGAGACCCAACATCATGAAACATTGAGGAGAAATTCGAATGATATTTAGGCATCCTTGTTTAGTATAGTTTACTCTTAGGCCACTCTTTTGGAAACTCTCTTAGTCATAACCACCTTTTATTAATTACCTACTTCCGCACAAATACCTTATAGATGTTATTTTATATAATCTTACCATTACAGCGTTCAACCAGATGCCTGGCTTATTTGGAATGATACAGGGAAAATTCAAGAACCAGGGAGAACAGTGCTGTCAAAACATGGGCTCCAGACTTCTCATAGCATGGGGTTTGTGCTAAAAATGCTGATTGCTCCGCCTCATCCCATACTTCTTGAGGGAAGAATGTCATGAAATCTATGCTTTTTAATTTTGTATTACCCAGGATTTCAAACATATACAAAAGTAGAGAGAACAGTGTATCTCCATGTGCCTCCACTCAGCTTCAGCAATTATTATTTTATTTTGTTTTATTTATTTGAGATGGAGTTTTTGCTCTGTTGCCCAGATTGGACTGCAATGGCACTCTTAGCACACTGCAACCTCCACCTCTTGGGTTCAAGCGATTCTTCTGCCTCAACCCTCAAGTAGCTGGGATTGCAGGTGCCCACCACCATGCCTGGCTAATTTTTGTACTTTTAGTAGAGATAGAGTTTCACCATGTTGGCCAGGCTGGTCTCAAACTCTTGACCTCAGGTGGTCCACCCACCTTCGCCTCCCAATGTGCTAGGATTACAGGCTTGAGCCACCATGCCTGGCCAGCTTCAGTAATTATTGACTGATAGATAATCTTTGAAGTCCAACCTTTTTTCGCTCCTCTCTTCCCTGTGTCATATTACAGAGATTTTAATCTATATCCTTAAAAAGTAAGGACTCTTTTAGTACTGTTTGAACATAACCTCAGCGTCATCACACCTGAAAAAGATGAATAGTAATTTCTTGATATAATCAACTATACAATATGTGTTTAAATTTCTATTTATCTCAAACATGGGTTTTATTTTGTGGTTTTTCTTTTTCTTTCTTTCTTTCTTTTTTTTTTTGAGACGGAGTCTCTCACTGTCACCCTAGCTTGAGTTCAGTGGCGCAATCTTGGCTCGTTGCAACCTCTGCCTCCCAGGTGCAGGCAATTCTCCTGCCTCAGCCTCCTGAGTAGCTGGAATTACGGGTGCATGTCACCACGCCCAGCTAATTTTTGTATTTTTAGTAGAGATGGGGTTTCACTGCGTTGGCCAGGATGATCTCGATCACTTGACCTTGTGATCTACCCACCTCGGCCTCCCAAAGTGCTGGGATTATGTGCATGAGCCACCGTGCCCGGCCTATTTTGTGGTTTTTCTAAATTGAGATCTGAATAAGGTTTTCACATTTTTTTAGGTTTGTAAGTCTTTTAGTCTCTTTTAATATGTAAGTATACCTTCTTTTTCTTTTCTCTTGTGATTTTGTTGTTGCTGTTGTTGAAGAAACTGCATGGTTATCTTAAAGAATTTCCTTCCGTCTGGATTTACCAGCTTGTATCCTAAGGGTATGTGGTTTAACATTCTCTATTAAGTATACATATTTTTGAGATGGAGTTTTGCTCTTGTTGCCCAGGCTGGAGTGCAGTGGCGCTATCTTGGCTCACTGCAACCACCGCCTCTTGGGTTCAAGTGATTCTCCTGCCTCAGCCTCCCGAATAGCTGGTACTGCAGGCGTGTACCATCACACCCTGCTAATTTTTTAGCAGAGACAGGGTTTCACCATGTTAGCCAGGATGGTCTCGATCTCCTGACCGCATGATCCACCCGCCTCAGCCTCCCAAAGTTCTGGGATTACAGGTGTGAGCCATTGCGACTGGCCCCCCTACTCTCTTTTAAATGGGTGTTACTCTTACATTATGAGACCCTCTGGTTAGGATGGCATCTGCACTTCCTGGAAGTCCACTGGAGTGGTGATAACTTCCTACTCATATTAAGTGATCCCTGTTCATTGGCTGATTGGCATTCCATCAAAAGATATAGTTAATGTGTAAGGGTCATTTATAGCTAAACCATCAGAACCTAGCTGATCATTCTCTAGCAAGCCTGTCAGAGTGATTTTTTTTAAGACAATAGTACAAATAGTTTTATGTTAACTATCATATAGCATTTGAAATGTTCAATTAAAGATGGAAGGGATGCCGGGCACGGTGGCTCACGCCTGTAATCCCAGCACTTTGGGAGGCCAAGGTGGGCAGATCACCTGAGGTCAGAAGTTCAAGACCAGCCTGGCCAACATGGTGAAACCCCATCTCTATTAAAGAAAAGTAAAATAAAAATATATAAAATAATAATAATTTAAAAAAAGATGGAAGGGAGATAATCTCTAAAGGGCAAAGTAAGTTGATTATGGAGACTTCTGTAAAATACTTGTAAATCATTTGGCTGTGAATGCCATCCATATTTTATAATGGAGAAAAGTTTCCTTAATGATGATTGTGTTTAAAGTATAGTGTTTTACTTTTCAGTAATGGTCTCCCTGACTACAATTGTGTCTCTGTAACTTTAGCCTGTTAATGAAAAAATAAAATGGCTGATACTTAAGAGTTCTCATTTCATTGTAAGGTAAGAGGAAGGGTTGATGGAGTTCATTAGGGGGAGTTGTGGTTTGAAGTTGTTTAAATGTAATGTAAATTTTGAATAAGTTTTTCCCTTGCCCTTTGTATTACAAAGGAGCAGTTTGACTTTGATTTCAATACAAAACTGGTGTGTTTCCACACTTACTGATAGAATTGTTGAACTTTAAGTTGCTGGCTGTTAAACTTTAAGTTGCTGGCAAGCAGGCCAAGACCTATTGTGGATTGGGTGGTGGATGGCCAGGCAGGACATCCTTAGGGATTGTCCTGTTGTATCCTTCATCACCAAAGGATGGTGTAGGGCAGAGGTAGAATTGATGAGATTGAGGTGTCTTTCTCTTTCAAACCCTTAGAACATGATGCTGAGTGTCTCTGGCCAGGTCAGTTTGCCAACTGCTGGCTCCAAGATGCTGGACACTCTCTTGGTTGGTAGTTCTCTCATAGCTGGGCTCACAGCACAGATGCATAAAGAGACAGGTAAAAATGACAGGTGCTAAGCCCGTAATTAGCCAGAAGGGACTGTTGACAGCTTGACTTATGTCTTCTATCCAGTTTAGATTTATTCTTTAGGTGTCCTAGAAGCTAAAGTATATGAATATAGTTTAAAATTTGCCTGATTCCTCAGGCTTGTGTTGAACACTTCTTTCTGCTATTCTAATGGGATGTTTCAGAACAAAACAATTCTTCATTCTCCACTTTCAAATTTTCTCATTGGGAGAGTGTGTGGAGGAAATGATGTCGAAAATACCAGAGTTTAAGGTCATTGCCTACGTTAGAATATATTGGTTCCCTTGGGTTTCACTGGATTGCTGTCAGAATAGTTCTTGTCAGAATAGTTCTTTCTTTAGAGTACAATATGGACTTTGTCATAGTGAAGCGTATTTTAGGAATACATAGTAGTCTTAATTAGAATCTGGAGATGGAGTAATTCATTCATCAAATGAGCAGCCTTTTGTTTTAGGAGTGCAGGTAGTGATATTTTTGCAATAGCCATGAAACCTTTGTAAACATGGCTAGAGACTGGTTTTCTCTTTTTAAAAATGGGTTCAAGAAGGTAGGAGCTTTGTGACTACCCCCATGAAATCTGGAAAGCTGTGTTCCCACTTAGCCCATTTCAGGTCACTGAATGTGTTTACATGACTGAAGATAATGATGAAAAAATGTGGTTAAAGATTTTAAAGCGATACATGTGTAGGACACTAGGTGACCTGGTTTATAAGATGGACAAGAATTACAATAATGTAACTTTGAGGTGGGTGTAAGGGTAATTTCTTAAACAATTTAACAATGTTTAGAGTTTTGTTTTTTTTGTTTCAATGCTGACTAACCCACATCAGAAAATGAGAACTTTTTTTTGTCTTTTGGGCATTTGCCAGATCTATACAAAACATGAAACATCTGCAGATGTCTGTTTAACTCAGTTTCTTTATACTTAGTAATAGAATATTTTAACCCTGAGTATGAGGTATATACTATATGAAAGCCACTTTGTTTTAGACCTGGGTTTTCCAGTGTTTATCAGGTGCTTTCCCTTTGGGACTGGTATTCATGATGACAGCAGACATTTGTGAAGTGTAGAATGTGATGCTTAATTTTATTACAGAACTCTCTATTGAGTTTGATGAGAGACCAACAGAGTTCTAGCATTTCCTTAAAATTCAGAGGTCTGTTCCCCACCCCTACACCATCGGCAAAGGGTCATTTTGGGATCGTGAGAACAGACAAAAAGATGAGTATTCCAAACTTGAGCTCTTTTGATTTTTAAAAGAAGGAAAGGAAAAAAACAAAAACAAATAACCTCACATCTCTGATAATTTCCTCATTCATTTAGAATGCTTTCTGTGAGCTTGGCGCTATGGCTTACGTGTATAATCCCAGTACTTTGGGCTGCCGAAGCAGGTGGATCGTGAAGTCAGGGGTTCAAGACCAGCCTGGCCAAAATGATGAAACCCTGTCTCTACTAAAAGTACAAAAATTAGCCAGACTTGGTGGTGAGCACCTATAATCCCAGCTACTGGGGAGGCTGAGGTAGAGAACTGCTTAAACCTGGGAGGTGGAGGTTGCAGTGAGCCAAAATCGCGCCACTGCATTCCAGCCTGGGCAACTGAGCGAGACTCCGTCTCAAAAAAAAAAAAAAAAAAAAGAGTGCTTTCTATGAAGGAAGTTGTGGTGATAAGTTTGGAATGTGGAGGGTGATGGGAACTCCAAGGATATAGGGCTTGGAACTTTTTAGAACTGAAATTTTCTTTTGCACTGTCATGCTTTCTAGGATAAAGCATTACTGGAGATTAGCTGAACAAATGAGATGAAAGCTAAAATATGCAGTTGCATATTTTAGATAAATTTTGATAAGAGGTTCTAAGAAATATAGTATTTTTCTACAAAAAGCTATTTATGCTTTTTGGGATACTTGATATTATGCTCATGGGACAATGCATCACATATAATAGACATTCCGTGATTATTTGTCAAATGAATAAATAATGATATAGTACATTTTGTTTGGTATATATGGCTTTTTGTTTGGTTTAGTGAAGTATATTTCTTTAAATATTGCCATAAAATAATATGTGGATAGTTGCTAATAAGTACCCTTTCAGTTGACATTAAATTAGACTTGGATTATTTCAATAATCTGTGCAAGTACAGTGGGTTTTTTTTTTTTTTTTTTTTTTTTTTTGAGATGGAGTCTCTGCTCTGTCGCCAGGCTGGAGTGCAGTGGTGTGATCTTGCCTCACTGAAACCTCTCTCTTATGTTCCAGCGATTTTCCTGCGTTAGCCTCCTGAATAGCTGGGACTACAGGCACGTACCACCATGCCCAGCTAATTTTTGTATTTTTAGTAGAGACAGGGTTTCCCCGTGTTAGCCAAGATGGTAAGTACAGTGTTCCTTTTCCCTGTTAGGAGGCAGTGCAGGAACAAGTAACTTGACGTGGGGAGATGCTATATTTTAGATAAATGAAGTTTCCAGATTATTGGGTTAAATTTTTTAGCTGAAACATTAATTTTTTTCTTAAGAATTTCTTCAACTTTCCATATTAATATATAGCATCAATGCTATTAATCAGAATTCCAGGTAGAATTCTTATGGTAAAATGGACAGAATTATTATGAAATTTCTTGAGAGGAGTAAACAGGCAAGAATAGCAAAAAGCTAATTATTAAAAGGAAAGATAAATGGATAAAATCTGTTAGTAACAGAATTTGTCAGTATGCATCAAATTTGAAATGATTTATAATTGTAATTCATAATTTTAATTATGAATCAAACTTAAGAATGTGTGAAGAAAACTGGGTGTGAATAGGTTTTGCCAGCATTATTTTTACTAGCAGAAAGTTTGAAACTATGTAGATAAACAATAAAAGGATCACTTAAAAAGCCTGATGATACCCTAAAGTTTAGTGAAATTATATAATATTTATCATATTTATTAAAGCTTTGTAATATTTTAATGTCATGACATTTCATTATTAAGAAAAGCAGTATGTGAAATTGTAAATGTGGTATGATTACAACTTTATAATGTTTAAACATAAGATGACTGTGAAAAACCTGTAATCCCAGCACTTTGGGAGGCTGAGGTGGGAGGATCACTTGAGGCCAGAAGTGTGAAACCCCAGCCTGGGCAGCATAGCAAAACCTCATCTCTACAAAAAAAAAAAAAATATATTCTAGTTCAGCCGGGCATGGTGGCACACACTTGTAGTCCTTGATAACTGGGAGGCTGAGGTGGGCAGATCACTTGAGCCCAGGAGGTTAGGTGCAGTGAGCTGTGATTGCACCACTGCACTCCAGTCTGGGTGACAACAGTGAGAGCCTACCTCAAAAAACAAAAACAAACCCACACAGCTTTGTTTGAAGTACAATTTAAATAGTATAAAATTCACCTGCTGCAAGTGTATAAGGCTTTTATGTATTTATACAGTTGCATAATCATTACAACAGTGCTGTTTGAGAATATTTTTATCATCCTAGCAGTTCATTCATTATATATAAATATATATAACTAACATATTTAACTGTATATTTTAAATTAGTATATATTTACCTATATATAATTATATAGGTAATATATATAGTATATGTATTATATATAGTTAACTCTCATATATACACATATATATACATATATATGTATATACCTATGTATACATGTATATACACATATATATGTATATACCTATGTATACATACACACACACACACATGCACACACACATATTCTTTTCTTTTTTTTTTTTTGAGACTGGGTGTTGCCCTGTTGGCCATACTGCATGATCACTCACTGCAGCCTTGACCTCCCAGGCTTAAGCAATCCTTCCTAGTGGCTGGGACTACAGGCATGTGCCACCATGACAAGCTAATTTTTAAATTTTTTGTAGAGATGAGGTCTCACCATGTTGCCCAAGCTAGTCCGGAACTCCTGGGCTCAAGTAATCCTCCCAGCTTGGCCTGTCAAAGTGCTGGAAGTACAGGCACGAGCCACTGTGCCTAGTCCTATTTAACTATAAACACCAGGAGTTTCTTCAGTACTTATGTTTCTGAGGCATAGAGATAGAATCGGGGAAATGAAGTCTCTACATCTGAGAACCCTACGTCACGGCCGTATCCAATGAAAAATAAACCATGTTTAATCAGGAAGGCTCTGAAGAAGGTACCAGTGCATGAGAAATCACTGTGGGCACTGATAGGCTGTTAAAGAGAAAAGTGTAAAAAGACTCGTAATTCACATGGGCCTCATCCTGACATGAGAGAATGTGCTGCTACTTTCTAGCATGGTCTTCTATGCTCTCTCCTGTACACAATTTGTAAAGTTTAAGGTTTCCTTCTCTCACTGCCCAGATTCAGCCTGACTAAGTGCAGATAAGTATCTTCTGAGGGAGAGAGTTAGGGATTGTCTGGAGCTCACTGCCATTTCTCTGCTTTTAACTTTTGGTCCTGTTTTAAATCATTGCTCCACAATTGAAGCAAATGGCCTTTAGCTATTATATAAACTTGGAGAGCCAGTTGAGGACAGGGCTTGATACTTGGCAGGAGTAAGTGGGGGTCATAATAGAAACTTTGTTAGTGGAATCTGGGCTAAAGTGTCTCTAGGAAGGGCCCAGGATCACACAATCCCAAAATTATCTAGAGTTAAAGAGACTTTAGAGAACTATCCAGTTATATTTCATTAGAAATAATGATAGTTTTGCATTCACATTCCTACTTTGTGGTCTTCTCTCTGCTTGGAAAGAAGATCCCTTGCTTTCTGAACTACTCATAGTAGTGCCGTAAACTGCTAAGGAACAGGAAATTCCAAATTGCAGGCTAGTGAAGACTCAGCCCAGCCTTCCCAGAATCTCTGGGGACCTGGCTTCAGGCCATGCACCTCTAGAACTACTGTGAGGACGCTGTTGGACATTTATAGTATACAAAAGAGTCATGCATCATATCATTTTCAATCTCAACGTCCAGGATTTGTGAGAATTACAGAGGTCTCTGGAATATGAGAAAAACTAAGATTACTCTTCTGCCATACAGAGAACTTTGAATGTTAGGGACAAACATTTATGTGTATGTTTCATGGTATAGATTATCCTCATTCTCTCTCTCTCTTTTTTTTTTTAGATGAGCAAACCAAGACTCAGGAAATGCTTGTTTACTCACATAGTGGGTTGATAAAGTGACAGAGCTGAGGTTGAGACCTGGGCCCTGGAATTTCAGATCCCATCCATTCCCTGCTGCATTACATTTTCTCTGGGAAATCTGTTCAGTGATAGGGAAAACCTTGTTATTCTGAAACCAAGGAAATTGTCAGGAGAGGATAGAATTACTGAAGAGAGGACAGAAGAGGCAGAGGAGGAATGACAGCTCTTGGAGGGGACAGGGGTATTAAGATCCTGCGGAAAATCTAGGAGATGCTGCTGCTTATTTCCTGTGTATTCACTTGATACCTACTGCCCTTAGATCTTCTTCAGTATGAGCCATACCAACTAATGGCTTCATTCATGCCAGACTGTAGAGTCTACACTTTATTCTCGAAGACTGGTCACCTTCTCCCCCTGTACTTGGCATGGTGACCCATTGGGTAGTGCTGCTGTAGGTTAGTCTCTAAAAAAGAGTATCTTCCTTATTCTAGAGTTAGAAACTCTTAATATGGATGGGGTGAAAACATCATTCTCAGCAAACTGACACAAGAATAGAAAATCAAACACTGCATGTTCTCACTCATAGGTGGGTGTTGAACAATGAGAACACATGGACACAGGAAGGGGAGCATCAGACACTGGAGTCTGTTGGGGAGGGATAGGTGAGGGATGGAGGGGTTGGGAGGTTGGGGAGGGATGACATGGGGAGGCATGCCAGATGCAGGTGATGGGGGGATGGAGGCAGCAAACCACATTGCCATGTATGTACCTATGCAACAATCCTGTGTGATCTGCACATGTACCCCAGAACCTAAAGTACAATAAAACATATATATTAAAATATATATATGTATATATATTTTAAAAAATATATGGATGGGGTGATAAAATGCAAGAGATTCATAATGGCTTGTCATTAGAGCTAGAGTATATTATTTATCACCATTGATTATTTTGCCAAATGTTTTGTTTAAAAAGCTTCTTAGTTCTTAGTTTCTGGATGCCTCAGGGTAATTTGTCATCTGCACTATTCAACATCCATGCCATTGCAACTGAGAGGAGTATGCTGGTTTCTAATGTTCAGAGTGCAGCTGGTAACCACCTGACAAAAGTACATGATGTGATGCTCTCAGGAGATGGCCAGACCCCCTGGTCACTAGGGGAGGTACACTCTTTAGGTGAGGGACACGCAAACCATTGTCGAATAGCTCCTGTGTGCAGCGAGGGACCAGGAACATGATCATTATCTGGAAGCTTATTGGAGATGTAGAATCTTGGGCCCTATCTATCTCAGGTCTACCAAATCCAAATCTGTGTTTAGTGAGATTCTCTGGGAGTTCGTGTGCATATTAAAGTTTGAGAAACAGAGGTATAGTGGACAGTGCTGGCTGCCTGTCAGCATCCATTTCCTTTGTTTTTCCTAGTAACGAGATGCAGATTTTCTTCAGTTACTTCCCCCTCACCCTTAGATAGCTAAGAATCTATTCTTTATCTAAGCATGTCAGAGCATGGTTATCCCATGGTGACTGTTTATGGTCTAGAGGTGTCCACATGATCTGAGTAGGAAATAAGGAAATACTTATTTTTCAAGGGGGGTTGGGGAAGCATTTTCCTTCACATCCAGAAGGAGAGTGCAAATAATGAAGCATAGCCGTGACTGTATTTCCACTGGCAGCCATCCTGTGACCATGAGGGTATCAGTCTTGAGATGATTCTGACACTAAGTTGTCAGAGCAGACAGACAGGAGGAACCTGCATTTTTGGTTCTGGTACTCACCTGCTGGTCATAGGATCTAGGTCTGGATCTCTCTCTGCCTGTGATCTCATAGTTATGTGTGATAATAAATTTTCTCATGGTTTATACCAGTTTGACTTTGAGTTTTCTGATTTCCTGCAGTTGGAAGCATCCTAGTAAGCTCTGCTTTGGTAATGAGCGCTCTGAATGCAAGATGCTGTGTGCATGGTCCTCCTGTGAAACGCCTACATTCTTAGGTGCTCCTAGACTTTCCCTTAATCTTGTGAATCATGCTTTTACCCTGTGGTGATTATTCCATTGCTCAGATGAAAGTTGGTGGAGGGAAAGGAAAGCTGCAAGGGCAGAGAGTAGAATTGGGAGGCTGTCCTGAGGGAAGGCCGGCTTGCGCTCAGAAGCGCTGAGTGCTGGGCTGTGGGGTGAGCCAGGCTGCAGTTGGCTCGCTGTGGAGTCCACTGGCTGGAGTGCTGGTCCATGCTTTACCCCTCATTTGGTGTTTGAACCTCAGTTTCCTCATCTGTAAAATGGAAAGAATCATAATGAAATAGTGGAGGTAGATTGGAAATGCTTTCAAAATTGACTCTTTTTTGCCTAGTTTAATTATCCTTACTAACTTTTTGTTTACTATGGTAAAATATAAATAACATAAAATTTACCATTTTATTCATTTTAAAATGTATAATTCAGTAGCAGTAAGTTTACATTCACAGTGTTCAACCGTCACCATTGTCTATTTCCAGAACTTTTTCATCTTCCTAAACAGAAACTCCGTACACATTAAACAATAACTCCCATTCTCCCTTGCCCCCAGCCCCTGGTAACTTCTGTTCTACTTTTTGTCTCTATGAATTTGCCTACTCTAGATACTTTGCCTGTTCTAGGTAAGTGGAATCATATTTATATACACACACACACACACACACACACACACATACATATATACCTATGTGTGTCTGTGTGTGTATATATATCCATATATATAGATATATATTTATATTTTATATATATATATGTATGTGTGTGTGTATATATATATATATGTGTGTGTGTGTGTGTGTGTGTGTGTGTGTGTGTGTGTGTGTATGTATATGGAGTGCAGTGGCACGATCTGGGCTCACTGCAACCCCCATCTCCTGTGTTCAAGCAATTCTCCTGCCTCAGCTTCCTGAGTAGTTGGGACTAAGGCCTCTGCCACCATGCCCAGCTAATTTTTGTATTTTTGGTAGAGATGGGGTTTCACCATGTTGGCCAGGCTGGTCTCGAACTTCTGACCTCAGGTGATCCACCCGCCTCGGCTTCTCAAAGTGCTAGGATTGCAGGCATGGGCCACCACACCCGGCTGGAATTTTCTATAAATTAAAGTTTCAAAGATTTCAATGAAAATGATTCATGAAGTTGTTGATTTCAAGGTACCCAACTTTGTGTGTGAGAACAAATGGTTTATATCTACTAATAAGCACAATGTTATCTTTATGATCTGTGAGAAACAAAAGGCTGAATGTATGAAGGGGAAATTATGGATATAAAATGCAAGATCTCACAGTTCTGTTAATACTTTCTAGCAAACAGACTATTTGATACTTAAAAATTATAAGTACAGGACTATGAAGAAAGCCATTGTGAGAATTCCTGTTACAAGATCTCTGAAACATACTAAAAGGTAATCATAGATTTAAAGTGAATTGCCCTTTCTTTCTTTGAAATTATAGGATTGGTTATATCAGCCCACCTGAGGATTTGTATGTTTTTATATTACTCAAAATGCCTTTGTCGCACTGGCATTTCTCATCCTTTATTAAATGTTAATAAATTGACAATCTATAGAGTACATTGGAGACAAATATCCTTTTACATCAGCTGGAAGAAAACTTTTAAGAACATATTTAAATGTACAAAAATAAGTCTTCAGAACTCTGCTAAGGCGCCTCAGGCAGCTCCTGATTCTTACTGTTAGGACTGGCTGAGCAAAAAGCTTATATCACTTCCACGAAATTATTCTGTACGGGATAATTTATATACCCTTAGACATTGGCTTTAATTCAGAGTTTGCACATAAAGTCCACTGTAGAAGGCTATGAAGCTAGATCATCACGATAACCCTTGATATCCATAGGCGTGAGAAATGCTAGCCTGGAAAATGGGAGAATTGGTTCCTGAGAATTTAAAAATGTCCTCAGTGACATTAAAACACTTCAAAATAATTTGTAAAAATGTGTTTTTCTGGCCGGGCACGGTGGCTCACGCCTGTAATCCCAGCACTTTGGGAGGCCGAGGCGGGTGGATCACGAGGTCAAGAGATCGAGACCATCCTGGTCAACATGGTGAAACCCCGTCTCTACTAAAAATACAAAAAATTAGCTGGGCATGGTGGCGCATGCCTGTAATCCCAGCTACTCAGGAGGCTGAGGCAGGAGAATTGCCTGAACCCAGGAGGCGGAGGTTGCGGTGAGCCGAGATCGCGCCATTGCACTCCAGCCTGGGTAACAAGAGCGAAACTCCGACTCAAAAAAAAAAAAAAAAAAAATGTGTTTTTCTACAGTGAATTACATCACATGTAATTGGAAAAGTTTCTTTTATTGGTCTAAATATGAGTTGATTTTTATTGCCTATGATATATAATTACTTATATTCCATAAGGAGTAAGAAAATAAGACTTTCTAATTGTGGTCTTATAATCAGTCAACTCTTAATTTTTAAAAACTATGACTTTTAGTTTACAGCACTGTGCTGGTTTTATATTAGAAACTATAATTATGAAGAGGCATGATAAATCTAATCTCTTTATAGGGATCACATTCTTCACATTTAAAAGACATTTTTCTGTTATCCTCTCCCTCAAATGAAACCTCGGTGAAATTGGAAATACTCTGTCTTCAGTGTGCTTGTTGAGGAACCTAGAGTCAGTCTTCAGCATATACTTGTGGGAAGTGTGTGGAGTGTGTAGGTTTGTGGGTGTGTGTCCTTTTATAATATTTTCAGTGAGTTGATCAACATTTAAACTGACAAACAATTATAAACTGGTTTGACACTAAAGCAGCCTTAAAAGCTATTATCTAAAAGTCACTTAGAGCACAAATATTTATGCCAGGGACTGTCGTAGGTGCTGGGGAGTCAGCAGTGAACAAATGGAGCCCACCCACCAACCCCACCACCTCCCATGAAATCCTGGGTTCTCCCCAGGTTGGAGAGTCCTTTGCTCCCTCATTTCCTGCCTGAGGAAGAGGTGATAGAGAATGCCTCCCTGGTGTCCTTCCTGCGGGGAGGTCTTCAACTGTGTATTCTCAGGGCCAGCAGATGACAGGCCACAGAGTGGGTATCCACAGGTATTTTTTGAGTGAATGATGAGACTGCTGTCACCTCTCAACTGGACTGTTTTATTAGCTTCCTAACAAGTCTCCCTCCCTCCCTCCTCCTCCCCTGCTGCAGTCTATAATTAACACAGCAGCCAAAATGATCTTGTTAAAATTTAGTAAGTCAGATCCCATCAATCTTGTTCAAAGCCCTCCAGTGGGTCTCCATTTTACCCTAAGGAAAAACCATAGTCTTTGCAGAGACCCAGGGGTCCTCACAGTGTTTGGTCCCCTGCTGCCCTCTGACTTTGTCTCCTGCTGGTCTTCCCCTCATTCATTCCCTTTTATCCACATCTGTCCCCTAGCTGTTTCTCAAACATACCAGCTGGGCTCCCATCCCAGAGTCTTTCATTAGCTGTTCCTGCCCAAAGACTGGCAGAGCTCACTCTTTTACTTCCTCTGGGAGGTCCTCTATAGCTGTCCTGTCAAAAATTGCCCTGACATTCCTGATTTCCCCCTCCCTACTTATTTTTCTCCCAACAATTAGAATATAGTTGTCTTTTTGTTCACTGCTAAACACGAACACACACAGAGCCTGGATGGATGGATAGATTTTAATTTTGTTGTCATGTCTGTCCATACTGTAAGCTTCACCATGGCAAGAGTTTTTCTGTTTTGTTTTTTTATTGTACTTTAAGTTCTGGGGTACATGCGCAGAATGTGCAGGTTCGTTACATAGATATACACATGCCACGTGGTTTGCTGCACCCATCAACCCATCATCTGCATTAGCTATTTCTCCTAAGGCTATCCCTCCCCTAGCCCCCCACCCTGTGACAGGCCCCGGTGTGTGATGTTCCCTTTCTTGTGTCCATGTGTTTTCATTGTCCACCTCTCACTTATGAGCGAGAACATATGGTGTTTGGTTTTCTGTTCTTGAGTTAGTTTGCTGAGAATGATGGTTTCCAGCTTCAGCCATGTCTCTGCAAAGGACATGAACTCATTGTTTTTTATGGTTGCATAGTATTCCATGATATATATGTGCCACATTTTCTTTATCTAGTCTATCACTGATGAGCATTTGGGTTGGTTCCTAGTCTTTGCTGTTGTAAACAGTGCCAAAACAAACATACAAGTTTTTCTGTGTTGTTCATTGTATCCGCAGCAGCTGGAAAAGTGCCTGTTAGGTACCCAGTCAGTATAAATTAATTTTTAAAACTCTTAATCAGTGTTTCTGCCTGAAGTATACTTTTAGTAGGGCCAGAATGATGCCTTCTGTGTGTCTGTATGTGCTTTGATAAATAACCATTGATTTTGCCACACTGTGGTAGCTCAATGCTAATTGGTCTGATTCTGTTTCCAATGAGACAAAAGAGATTGAGCCCTTGTCTTTCCCAATAAACCCAGTTGCTTAGTGAAAAAATGAGCTGCATTTGTTGTTAGGCTGCAAAGTGCAAACACCAGTACAGACCTCACTCTCAATAGTGTTGATATTTGTCACTTACCAGCTGTTGGAATCTCTCACTCTGTTGGTATTTTGTTTGAGAAATCTCCAAACTGCTTTCCACAGTGGCTGAGCTAATTTACATTCCCCACAACAGTGTATAGTGTTCCTTTTTCTCTGCAGCTTCACCAGCATCTATTATTTTCTGACTGTGCTTAATCTGTTTGGATCTGTGTTTAACACAGTGTATCTTCTTAAGTACCCCATGAAGTAGGTACTATTATTAGCCCATCTGACAGAAAACAAACCCAAGATTTAATCAGAGAGGCTAAGCAGTGTCATCAAGGTCATGTGGTACATTAATAATTTGTATTGAGGCAGAACCAATGCAGTATATGTGTGTGTGTGGTTGTATGCATCTGTGTGCGTACATGGAGGAAGATATACCTCATTTTACTGCACTTTGCAAATATTGCATATTTTACAAATTGAAGGTTTATAAAACCCTACGTCAACAAGTCTGTTGGTGCCATTTTTCCAGCATGTGCTCACTTCATGTCTCTGTGTCACACTTTGGTAATTCTCACAATATTTCAAACTTGTTCATTATATGTTATGGTTCTTTGTGATCATCAGTCTTTTATGTTACCATTGTAATTGTTTTGAGATATCACGAACTACACCCAAATAAGATGGCAAACTCAAATGATAAATGTTGTATGTGGCTGGGTGCGGTGGCTCACGCCTGTAATCCCAGCACTTTGGGAGGCCCAGGCGGGCAGATCACAAGGTCAAGAGATCGAGACCATCCTGGCCAACATAGTGAAACCTCATCTCTACTAAAATACAAAAATTAACTAGTAGTGGTGGTGCATGCCTGTGGTCCCAGCTACTCGGGAGGCTGAGACAGGAGAATTGCTTGAACCTGGCGGAAGGCAGAGTTTGCAGTGAGCCGAGATCAGGCCACTGCACTCTAGCCTGGTACCTGGTGAAAGAGCAAGACTCTGTCTCAAAAACAAAAAAATGTTGTATGTGTTCTAACTGCTGTACTTACTGGCCATTTGCACATCTCTCACCCTCCCCTTTGGACTCCCTATTTCCTGAGACACAATAATATTGAAATTAGACTAATTAATAACCATACAATAATCCTTTAAGTGTTACAGTGAAAGGAAGAATTTGCACATCTCTCACTTTAAATCAAACACAAGAAACAATTAAGCTTAGTAAGGAAGGCATGTTGAAAGCCAAGACAGGCTGAAAGCTAAGCCTCTTGCACCAGTTAGCCAAGTTGGGAATACAAAGGAAAAGTTCTTGAAAGAAATTAAAAGTACTACTCCAGTGAAAACAAAAATGATAAGACAGCAAAACAGCCTTACTGCTAATACAGGGAAAGTTTTAGTTGTTTGGGTAGAACATAAAACCAGCCACAACATTGCTTTAAGCCAAAACCTAATCCAAAGCAAGGGCCTAATTCTTCAATTCTGTGAAGGCTGAGAGAGGTGAGGAAGCTGCAGAAGAAAAGTTGGAAGCTAGCAGAAGTTCATTCATGAAGCTTAAAGATCTCTGAAATGTAAAAGTACAAGGTAAAGCAATAAGTGCTGATGTAGAAGCTGTAGCAAGTTATCCAGAAGATCTAGCTAAGATAATTAATGAAGGTGACTAAACCAAACAACAGATTGTCAGGGTAGACAAAATAGTTTTCTGTTGGGAAAAGATGCCATCTGGGACTCAAGGCTGGAGAAGGGAAGTCAGTGCTTGACACCAAAGCCTCAAGGGGCAGGCTGACTCTCTTGTTAGGAGATAATGTACCTAGTGATTTTAAGTTGAAGCCAGTGTTCGTTTACCATTCCAAAAAAGCCAGAGCCCTTAATAATTATGCTAAATCTACTCTGCCATTGTTCTGTAAATGGAACACTCAAGCCCAGATGACCACACATGTGTGCACAGCATGGTTTCGTGAACATTTGAAGCCCACTGTTGAGACCTGCTCAGAAAAAAAGATTCCTTTCAAAACATTATTGTTCATTAACAATGCATCTAATCACATAAGAGCTGTGATGGAGATATATAAGGAGATTAATGTTATTTCCATGCCTGCTAACACAGCATCTATTCAGCCTAGGGATTAAGGAGAAACTTCAAGTCTTATTATTTAAGAAATACTTTTCATAGGCTCTAGCTGCTGCAGGTGGTGATTCCCCTAATGGGACTGGGCAAGTAAAATGAAAATGCTCTAAAAAGATTCAGCATTCTTCATGCCATTAAGAACCATTCATGATTTATGGGAGGAGGTCAAAATATCAATATTAATTTGCAAGAAGTTGATTCCAGCCTTCCTGGATGACTTTCAGGGGCTCAAGATTCAGTGGAGGAAGTAACTGCAGATGTGGTGGAAATCATAAGATAACTAAAATTAGAAGTGGAGTCTAAGATGTGACTGAATTGTTGCAATTTCATGATAAAACTTGAACAGATGAGGGATTACTTCTTATGGATGAACAAAGAAAGTGATTTCTTGAAATGTAGTCTACTCCTGGTGAACTTCCTGTGAAAATTATTGAAATAATAACAAAGGATCTAGAATAGTACATAAACTTAGTAAAGCAATTTCCGGGTTGAGACAGTTGACTCCAATTTTGAATGTTTTAGTGACCAGGTGCAGTAGCTCATGCCTATAAATAAACCCAGCACTTTGGGAGGGTGAGGTGGGAGGATTGCTTGAGTGTAGGAGTTTGAGATGTGCCTGGGCAATACAGTGAGATCCTGTCTCTACAAAAATAAAAATAATTAGCCAGGCATGGTGGTACACTATGATCCCAGCTACTTGGGAGGCTGAGGTGGGAGGATTGCTTAAGCCCAGGAGTTCAAAGCTACAGTGAGCTATGATCACACCTGGTTGATAAGCCAAGACCCTGTCTCAAAAAAAAAAAAAAAAAAAAGGAAAAAGAAAAGAAACATTGTTTGCCACAGTGAGGTTTTCTTCAGTTGCCACAGCCACCCCAGGCTTCAGCAGCCACCATCCTGATCAGTCACGTCAACATCAGGGAAGAACTTGCAAAAGATAACAACTTGCTGAAGGTTCAGATGATTTGTTAGCATTTTAGAGCAATAAAGTATTTTAAAATTCAGATCTGTACTTCTTTTTAGGCATAATGCTCTTGCACACTTAATAGAGTACAGTGTAGTGTAAACATAACTTTTATATGCACTGGGAAACCAAAAAAACTCATGTGGCTCGCTTTATTGTGATATACACCTTATTTTGGTGGTCTGAAACAGAACCCTTAGTAGCTCCAAGGTATGTCTGTATAGAGATAAAGAGATAGAAAGAGAGCTTGAGAGAGACTTATTTTGAGGAATAGGCTTACAGGATTTTGGAGGCTGGCAAGTTTAAAATCCACAGGGTAGGCCCCAATCTTGAGACCCAGGGAGGTGCCAGTGAAGGCTGTCTGTTAGCAGAATTCAAACTTAGTTATACTTCCAGTTGCTTTTACCATTATGCTGTGCCTCTTATATAAACCTGTTAGCTCAGCGCTTTGCACATTGTACGATTTAATATACAATTAAGTTCCACAAGAGTGTTTGAAATGGAAGGTATATAAGATTGCTACAGCTCTGTTGTCATGTTAGGGCTGAAGCTGGAATTGGGATTGTCAAAGAGGGGATGACAACACTGTAAAAGAAATACGGATGTGGGTAATACTGTATAGCCTAAGGGAACTTGTCTGTTGTAAACATCCAAAATGAGCACTTTGTACTGTAGTCACTTTACCCCAGGGTTACAGGGAGGGAAAGGGCCAGTGCTCTGCCCTAGCTGTTCAAGAGAAACTCATAGTTCCAGGAAGTGTTCGTGCCGGACAAGATCTCTGAGCTTTCTCCAAGTCCCATTTCTGTCAAAACTCAGAACTGCTCCATAACTGAGTTGACCTCTGGAATGCTTGATTCTTTCAACTCAACTTTGTTACTTACAGCTGTTGTTAAAAGCCAGGAGGTAACTTTTTCCTTACTTGGATACCGTGTCTGCATTCCTCATGGTTTTTGAAATGGAATGTATGTGAAGGTTGCTACAGCTATGTTGTCATATTAGGACATAGCCAAGATGATACAGTTTCTGGAAAATTTATGACAGTGGCTACTTTAAAATTTGGTAGCACAAAAGTCTCTAATAAAATATGTGTGACACATTATTTAGTCATCTAGTAATCATGGATAGTGTTAAACAACTTTTTTCTATCTTAATTGGAGTAAGAAGTAAAGTAACTTAAACCTCATTATGAATTAGTTATAATTCTATCTTGAAAGACAACTGAATATTAAAGTGAATGCTTAAGAAGACAGTGAACTTGGCTGGGTACAGTGGCTCACGCCTGTAATCCCAGCGCTCTGAGAGGCTGAGGCGGGTGGATCACAAGATCAGGCGTTTAAGACCAGCCAGGCCAATATGGTGAAACCCCATATCTACTAAAAAACAAACAAACAAACAAACAAAAATTAGCCAGGCATGGTGGTGGGTGCCTGTAGTCCCAGCTACTTGGGAGGCTGAGGCAGGAGAATCACTTGAACCCAGGAGGTGGAGGTTGCAGGGAGCCAAGATCACGCCACTGCACTCCAGCCTGGACAACAAAGTGAGACTCTGTCTCAAAAAAAAAAAAAAAAAAAGAGAAAAAAAAAAGAAGAAATGAACTTGTTATAATAGGTAAGCAGAGAAATCAGATGACCTTTTAAATCATTCTTTGGAAATGTAAATTTTAAATACAAAATTTTTTCTTAATCTTATTTGATCATTAACTGACCTTTGAGACACAGTCCTTATGGTTTGTTTTATATATTGTGATCCTGTCTTAGAGCATTCCTGCTGCTATAACAAAATACCACAGACTGGGTAATTTTTAAATGACAGAATCTTACTTTTCACAGTTCTGGAGTCTGGGAAGTCCTAAATGAAGACACCAGCAGGTTCAGTGTCTGGTGAGGGCTTCTGTCTTCTTCCAGGATGACACCTTGAAGGCTGTGGCTTAACATGGCAGGAGATGACAAAAAGACCTGAACATTTCCCACCAGCCCTTCATAAAGCACTAATCTCATCCATGAGGCAGAGCCCTGAATGCCTAATCACCTCCTAAAGGCATCACTTCTTAGTACTGTTGGATTGGGTATTAAGTTTCAACATGAATTTTGGAGGGGACACAAACATTCAGACCATAGCAGCTCCTTTTTGAGTTTTGTGTTTTGCTGTTGGTTTTATTTTCTGTGTTTCTAGCTCTGTCTCATGACTCTGTGAAGTAAAATGAAATAGGCTCCATCACTTACTGTGGTGTCTGGGCAAGTGAGGCTACTTCCCTGCTTTGCTTTTCTCATCAGCAAAGTGGGGATTACAGTCCTCCTTGCTTTACTTTCTGTGAATATTAAATGTGGTTCCTGGCGTATCACCCAGAGCAGTGCAAGACTCAGTAAGCCTTTAATTCATGTTAGTTGCTTTGATGAGGGTGATGCATTGATGCAATCCCCTGAAGAATAATTAAGGAGTCCAACTGTGAGTGTCTTCTATGTCAGCAGTTCTTATCTACTCTTCAGATCACTTTTAGGATATCTATTATTTATACCCTCATTTATATAGATGAGGAAACTGATTCTCAGAGGGTAAATTGCCCAAGGCCACACAGTAAGTGGCAGAGCTGTTAGAGCTTCAAACTTGGGTCTGTAAAACCCAAACCCTACTCTTTCCAGCGTATCATGCTATTGTCTTAAAATGCCAACATAAAATTTACCATATTAACCTTTTTTTTTTTTTTTTTTTGAGATGGAGTTTCACTCTTGTCACCTGGGCTAGAGTACAGTGGCACAATCTTGGCTTACTGCAACCTCTGCCTCCTGGGTTCAAGCGGTTCTCCTGCCTCAGCCTCCTGAGTAGCTGATATTACAGGTGCCCACCACCAGGCCTAGCTAATTTTTGTATTTTTAGTAGAGATGGGGTTTTGCCATGTTGACCAGGCTGGTCTCAAACTCCTAAGCTCGGTGATCTGCCTGCCTCAGCCTCTGAAAGTGCTGGGATTACAGGTGTGAGCCACTGTGCCTGGCCCATCTTAACCATTTTGAAGTGTGTAGTTCAGTAGTGTTAAGTATATTTATATTGTTGTGAAATAGCTCTCCAGAACTTTCTTATCTTGCAGAACTAAAACTCTATATCCATTAAACAGCAACTCCAGCTTTACCCCCAGCTTGTGGCAACCACTGTTCTACTTTCTATGTCTATAAACTTGAATCCAGCAGATGCTCAAATACTGTTTTCTTCAACATGATTTTACTATAATGTTGATGAGAACAAAAAATTGATTCTCAGTTGGGTCCAGTGTCTGTGTGTAGTTTATGTGTTCCTCCCATGTCTGTTTGGGTTTTCTCCTGGTACTACAGTTTCCTCCCACATCCCAAAGATGTACATGTTAGGTTAATTGGGGTCTAAATTGTTGGAATGTGAATGGGTGTGGGTGTGAATGTGCCCTGCAACGGGATGGAGTCTTGTCCAGAGTTGCTTCCCATCTTGCTCCCTAAGCTGCTGGGATAGGCCCCAGCCACCTGTAACCCTGAACTGGAATAAGCAGGGTAGAAAATGAATGAATGGACACACATTATTGTTAAATAAAAACTTGTAAAGTGTACGATCATACAGTAAATGATGATCAATAAAATACATGACAGTAAACGATGTGGTACAAAAGCAGTCAGTGAACGTGCCTTGTGTTCTTTTATTTTTGTTTTTTGTGATGGAGTCTTGCTTTGTCACCCAGGCTGGAGTGCAGGCAATGTCGTGATCTCAGCTCATTGCAACCTCTGCCTCCTGGTTTCAAGCGATTCTCTTGCCTCAGCCTCTCGAGTAGCTGGAATTACATGCATGTGTCACCATGTCTGGCTAATTTTTGTATTTTTAGTGGAGACGGGGTTTCACCATGTTGTTCAGGCTGGCTTTAAACTCCTGACCTCAAGTGATCCACCCATCTATATTGAGGATTTCCTGTAGTTTAGATACCTTATATAGGTGGAATCATGTAGTATTTGTTCTTTTGTGACTGGCCTTATATTTCACTTTGCATAATGTCCTCAAGCTTTATCCATGTTATAGCTTATGACACGATTTTGTTCAGGTTCATAGTATTCCGTTGTTAATGTATACCACATTTTATTTATTCATCTGTTAGTAGACACTTGAGTGCTTCCACCTCTTTGCTATTGTAAATAGTGCTGCTATGAACATGGGTTACAAATACCTCTTCAATATTCTGCTTTAGATTGTTCTGAATATTTACTCAGAAGTAGGATTGCTGGATCAAATGGTAGTTCTATTTATTTTTAGTGTTTTTGAGAACCACCGTACTGTTTTCTATAGTAACCACACCATTTTACCACAGCAACACACAAGAGCCCCAATTTCTCCATATCCCCACCGCTTGTTTTTTTTTTTTTTTTTTTTCTTTTCAGATGGAGGTCTCGCTCTGTAGCAAGATTCTTCTGCCTCAGCCTCTCGAGAAGCTGGGACTGCAGGCGCATGCCACCACCCTAGCAATTTTTTTTTTTTTTTTTTTTTAGTGGAGACGTGGTTTCATCATACTGACCAGGCTGGTCTCGAACTTCTGCCCTCATGATCTGCCCACCTCGGCCTCCCAAAGTGCCGGGATTACAGGCATGAACCACCATACCCAGCCACCTGTTATTCTTTTTTGTTTTGTTGTGTTTTAATAGTAGGCATTGTAATGGGTTTGAGGTAATGTTTCATTGTGGTTTTTATTTGCATTTCTGATGATTAGTGGTGTTGAACACCTTTTTGTATGCCTGTTGGCTATTTGTATATCATCTTGGGAAAAACGTCTATTATGGCTTTTGCTTATTTCATAATCAGGCTATTTGATTTTTTTTTTTTTTTTTTTGCAGACAGTCTCACTCTGTTACCCAGGCTAGAATGCAGTGACACGATCTTGCCTCACTGCTCCCAGGCTCCAGTGATTCTCCTGCCTCAGCCTCCCAGGTAGCTAGGACTACAGGCACATGCTATCACACCTGGCTAATTTTTTTGTATTTTTAGTAGAGACAGGATTTCATTATATTGGCCAGGCTGGTCTTGAACTCCTGACCTCATAATCCACCTGTCTTGGCCTCCCAAAGTGCTGGGATTACAGGCATGAGCTACCACGCCTAACTGTGTTGTTGTTCTTGAGGTACAGCAGTTCTTAATATACTCTGGATATTAAAGCCCCATCCCATACATGATTTGCATATATTCTCTTCTGTTTCATAGTTTGCCTTTTCACTCTGATTGGGTCCTTTGATGCACAAAAGTTTTAAAGTTTGATATAGTTCCATTTGTCTATTTTTGTTTTTGCTGCCTGTGCTTTTAGTTTGGGGTTGGGAAACCATTGCCCAGTCCAATGTCATGCCTTTCTCCTTATATTTTCCTCTAGCAGTTTTATACTTTGGGAGCTTTGTTTAGGTCTTTAATCCATTTTGAGTTAATTTTTGTATATAATTCATTCTTTTGAATATGGATGTTCAGTTTTCTTAGCATCATTTGTTGAACAAACTGTCCTTTCTTATCTTCCTAGGGTTTTTGTTGTTTGTTGTTTTTGAGAGAGGGTCTCTCTGTGTCATCCATGCTGCAATGCTGTGGTATAATTACTATGGCCTTGAACACCTGGGCTCAAGGAATCCTTCTGCCTTAGCCTTCCAAGTAGCTGTTATAGAACTATAGACACATACCTCCACATCCTGTTCTTTTTTTTTTTTTAAGGAGATGAGGTCTTGCTGTGTTGCCCAGGCTGATCTTGAACTCCTGGCCTCAAGTGATCCTCCCACCTTCACCTCCCAAAGTGCTGGGATTATAGGCATGAGCCACTGTGCTCAGCCATTGTGCTGTTTTTTAAGGAGAGAGGAGAGAGAGTGAAGAGACAGGAGATACTTATTTGGGGAGAAAAATAATGCAGAAGTGTTTTTTAGCTTGTTTGCTGCTACAGAAATGGAAGAGAGCATACGTAAATCTTTGCTAGGATAATATATTTACAGGAATTATGGAGAACTTGTTTGACAGATCTAGAGGAGTTTAACTATTAATATTTGTTTGTGTGGGGAAAGCAAATCAAGACATTATAGTAATACTAGGCTGGGAATGGTGTTTCATGCCTGTAATCCCAGCACTTTGGGAGGCCAAGGTGGGCAGATCACTTGAGGTTAGGATTTCAAGACCAGCCTGGCCAACATGGTAAAACCCTGCCTCTACTAAAAATACAAACATTAGCTGGGCATGGTAGCACTTGCCTGTAATCCGAGCTACTTGAGTGGCTGAGGAAGGAGAATTGCTTAAACCCGGGAGGTTGAGGTTGCAGTGAGCCAAGATCTCACCCCTGCATTCCAACCTGGATGGCACAGCAAGACTTTGTCTCAAATAAATCAATAAATAAATTACAGTAATACTGTATTCTCTTTGGCTATGAAGAGACCACGTTTCCAAAAACCCAGGGTTTCTGGAATCCAGAAGTTGCCGGCAGGTTGGTGGTGGGGAAGGAAACCTTTTTAATGGTGAACTGAGTCTCTGAACTCCCACAAGCAAACAGACATAGAAGATAACAAAAGCTGAACTCTAAGGGGTTGTCTCCTGTGTACTGTGATGGCCTGATTCACAGAGGGAGCAGCTGCATCTCAGAGGGAATGTGGCCATCCTGGGAAGCAGTGGAGAGGAACGGAAGGAGTTAGCAAGGGAGAGCACTGGAGGTTGGCAGTGCTGAGAGTGGTTGTGAACCAGTGACCTTGAGAAAGACCAGACCGAAGGTACCAGCTCTGCAGTCTGCTGTGGAGGGGAAAGGAAGGCGAAGACCACTCCTCCATCCCCTAAGTTTTAGCCCTTAGCTGGCTAATCCCAGCCTCTAGGAACTCTTATAGCTAACTAAAGAAAAATTATGTAGCTTTTTGGGTAATACGGTAACATTTCTCAAAGTTGCTAAACATATTTCATATGTCTGAATCTTCTGTTAAAATCTCTGGGTATTAATCAGTTATAAAAATCTTATTCATATCTTTATTTCCTTTCCTCTATGCATCAGATATTATTATGTATACTGTTTATTGGGAGGTATGTAAGTATGCATCCTTTCCTCAAGAAGTTTAGAGTGCAATATAGAAGACAATGTTTATAAATAATGATAAATATTTATGATATCAGTGGTAATATTAGTAATCATAAGACAGAAGGTTATCTAAAGGAAGGAGTAAGATCTTTTTAAGGATGGAGAAACTGAGACCTAAAGATTATGTAAACTTTACAGGTCTGGGTCTTTCATATTTTACATGTGACATGGAAATAGCAAGAGGCTCCATGAAAGTGACTCTGTTGGTCATGTTATTGTGAATAGTGACTGTGAATGTTTTGAGCCACAATCCACTACTGTTTCCAGTGTCCTAGATGTTCTCCTTGAGCTGTTCGCAAACAGGAAATATAGTTCTTTGAAAATAAACATGGGTGTACATAATTGCACTGAATCCATGTTATGCATCTAAAGTGGAACGTAATACCTTACATTGGAATAGCATTTTACAGTGAACAAAGCAGTCTGTTATAACATATGAATAGTATAAAAGCTTACTAATGCTGTGATAGAAGTAGCAATGAGTGTTTTAGACAGTAAATCTTAAACATTTAATTTTTTCTTTCATTGAAGACTCTCACTTTTCAGTTTCTGACAGCACATAATCCTGTATGATAAGAATACATAGATGGAGACATGGGATTAATGTTATTGAGGAAAGCTGTTTGATGTAAGGACGGGCACCTGGGGAACCATCTTGAAATGTGTCTCATTGAGCCCCAGCTGCTTGCTCTTCCAGAGTTCAACTGGACCTGACAACAGCTGTCTCTAAGCCAGGAACCATGGGCCCTTATATTTTAAAAAGGATGGGTAAGGAGATGTTCTGTTGGAAAATATGCATTTAGTGTAGCAGTGGCAAAACTATAATAACGTACATGAATGCATGTGGAGCTTATGTCTAAAAACTGCTTATATCATGGGTGACCTGTTATAAAATCACCAGAAAAGTTATTTTGAAAGAGGATTTGAGGGACTGGGCTTTTTTTTTTTTTTTCATGGAATTTATACCCTAATCCTGACTTTGTATACATGTCTGTTGTGTCTTACTGTTCTCCTCTCCCTTCCTTAAACTCCCCTTCATTGAAATATAATTGACATGCAATAAGCTACTTGTATTAAATTTTACAATATAAGTTCTGACTCATTATATTGTCATCACAGTCAAGAAAATGAGCATAACCCTTTATAATCCTCATCTCTCTTGGGATTTTTTTTTTGAGATGGAGTCTCACTCTGTTGCCCAGGCTGGAGTACAGTGGCTCAGTCTCGGCTCACTGCAACCTCCGCCTCCCGGGTTCACGCGATTCTCCTGGCCTCAGCCTCCCAAGTAGCGGGGATTACAGATGGCTGCCACTATGCCCAGCTAATTTTTTGTATTTTTGGTAGAGATGGGGTTTCACCATGTTGGCCAGGCTGGTCTCGAACTGCTTACTTCGTGATTTGCCTGCCTCAGCCTCTCAAAGTGCTGGGATTGCAAGTGTGAGCCACCGTGCTCAGCCTAACTCTTTTGCTCTCGATGTGTATAGGAAAACATTCTAAGAAACACTGTTTTAGGGAATTCTCTAACATTCTGGAACTGGCCACTGAGCCTGCCTCCCCACCCTCTGCCACCAAGGTCTCTTTTGTCCTAGAACCTACATAAATTGCAGTTATAAACTTGTAGTGTGCATTAGCTTTGTTGCTTTTCCAAAGCTTGCTGGGCCACGTCAGACTGAGTGTATGCTTGCTGGTGTTTCCCAAACTGGTGAAGAACAAGGATTTTAAAAAATAATTTCTAGTCTATTGTTAAGTGATACTTCTGTAAAAGACAAACTCGGATATTAGAAAAATAAAATTTAAAAAAAGCTCATGGCCAGGCACGGTGGCTCACGCCTGTAACTCCAGCACTTTGGGAGGCTGAGGCGGGTGGACCACGAGGTCAGGAGATCAAGACCAGCCTGTCCAATATGGTGAAACCCTGTCTCTACTAAAAAGGTACAAAAAAATTTTAGCCTGACGTGGTGGCACATGCCTATAGTTCCAGCTACTTAGGAGTCTGAGGCAGAAGAACCTCTTGAACCCAGGAGACAGAGGTTGCAGTGAACTGAGATTGCACCACTGCACCTTCAGCCTGGCAACAGAGTGACACTCCATCTCCAAAAAAGAAAAAAAAAAGAGCCATATGAATATAAGTCCCAGTTGTTTCTGTTTAGATTTAGCAGATATAAAATTTCTATGTCACGTTGGTAAGTTTCTAAATACTTATTCCCAGCTTCTGCACTGATTTTATTGCAGAGTGATTACAAAATCTTGTGATTCATGAGCCACACTGAATAACACTGATTGGCAGTCCTGCTTCTCCCATTTTCCTTCTTTCTTTTTTTGTTTTTCCCTACTGGGTACGGTGATCTTTTGGCCATGCTTTTAGAATTTCCCACTTGGAATGTTCTGCAGCTTTTGGCCAGTTATTTTGGCCTAAGGAATGACAGGAAACTAACAGCTCTTAAATACTTAATGATACACCAACTAACGGGCAAAGCATTTTTATTTTTTATTTTTAGGTGATTCTCAAAACAACCCTGTAAAGTAAGTGGTATTAGCCCCACTGCAGGGATGAATTACCTCATTTGTAATCATGTATTATTTAATAAATATTGCTGAATGCCTGGTAGAGACTGGGTGTGTGCTGGGCTCTGGGGATACAGCAGGAAGCAGAGCAGACAGAACTCTCCTTCTTCATGGTGCTTACGTCCTTGTTGGGGATGGTGGAGACATATCATAAACAAATAAAGCATATAGCATATTAGATGATGATCAACAGTGTGGAGGAATAAGCTAGAGACAGGTGTAGGGGACAGTAGGCAACAATTACACATTGAAGTTGGTTGGTCATGGAAGTCTTCTCTGAGGTGACCCTGGACTAAGATCAGGCCGAGGAAGAGAGAAGCACCTGGAGCAGCAGAGGTGAGGTCCTTCAGGAGGAACTCACTGAGGTCAGGGACTCTTCTTACGCTATTCGTCTAGGGAATGGCTGATAATTAATGTGGCTTTTTTTATTGTGCTTTATATTCTTTACTCACTCTCTATGCTCTTGGTTTAAAAGATGCCTAAATCCAAAAAAAAAAAAAAGTGGAAATCAGTTTCGGAATGGGAAGGTGGAATTTATGTGTGGGTTTTGCTTTTGATGCTTAGGTCTGGATATTTTTCAAGGCTTTAAATATCTTTTTCCTAAGGGTACAAAGTGCATGAGTTTTGTAATTGAGTTTCCATTTTTAAGGGGATGAAATTTCTCTAGGGGACATGGAAAGCTAGACAAGATGAGGGAAAGGATTTTCAAAAGAGAAGAGATTAAAGCTTTGGGAAAAAGGCATTGCTTTTGTTTAAGCACTTTGAATTTAAAGATGTGTAGGTCATTCCCTGCTTATGAGTGACCGACCTGGTGCTTAGAAACAGCTCTCATATTAGACAGCAGCATTTGCTGGGGCTTTTTTCTCATCTGGCTGCTCTCCACTGCCCAGGACTTACCTTCTGCAAACTCCGAGAGCTCTGACTCAAACTCTTCACTCGAGGTCATGGCTGTTGAACCTCTCACTGCTTCTGTGCCCCCTCACCTTCTCTACCAGCCTTCAGTTGGGTTGAGGGAAAGAAGAGTAGGGATGTAGACTGTTTTATGACTAGTAGGTATTCTAGTCTCGTTTGAGCTTATACACTACATAAACTTGGCAGGCAGATATTACTGTACCTATTTTACAGATGAGAGACATGAGCTCAGAGCTGTTAAATAATTTGTCCCAGGTCATCATACCTGGTAAACCAGAGTAGAGACTTGAACCAACTTTGGTTTCCATGTCCCTGATTGCTGCTACCCCATCTCCTTTTTCAGCTACATTTTTTGATTAAGCAAGCTTTTGTGGGTTGATCATGATTTTATTTATATGGAATTTACTTAAGGCTTTTATGGAAAATGAGTTCCAGAGTTGGAAACGTAATCTAGATTCTGCTTCAGATTTTTGGTCATGGAATTGGGGACAACTAAATATCATTTTGATGTTTACATTGCCTTTCTGTTTTTTAGGTTGAAATTTAATAATTTGTATAAGTGTGCTTCGAATTTTGGCAGGATACTCTTTTTACTTTTGGAAGTATTACCTGCTGTTTCTCATTGTAGGTTATATTTCTTAGTAACAATCCTCAACACTCTTGGGGTTCTCAATCTTACAAATAACTTCTCGTACCCTTTTTTTTTCCTAGCTAGTTTATCATTTGTAACTTCCCCTCCAAGGTTGAGGAGGATGGAGATGGAGTTTTTAAGCCTTGGGTTATATGGTTTTTGATCTTCTTACAAACATAGTTGTATGCTCGTTAGAATGTGAACTAACCATTTTTAAAAAAAATGCAAAAGAAGAGTTAGCCAGTATGGTGTTGATGGCTGTGAAACCTGAGTCCTCCCAGAGTTAGCTGAAATGATAGAGACTTGCTGCCCTTAGGGCTCGCAGAGCTCCAGCCTAGCAGGTGCTGTTACTTCTTTGTTTAAAACTGTGTTAGCCATCCAAATGTTTCTGGCTCTTCCTTTCTCTTTCATCAGAGGACATTCTTTTTGAAATTTAATATGGAGGCCCTTTTGCTCTGGTGCAGTTTCTTACTCCAAATTCCTGTATTTCTCACCATTTCAGTCAGTCAGGCTGTTGGGCTAGTGGTCTGGGTGAACACTGATGTTAGACGGGCAGAGTTTGCTGCAGCCCTCCTCTTGTTCTCCAGCTTCCTTTTAGGCACCGTTTATTTTTATTCTTTAAAGAATTTTATGTCTTGATTTGTAATGACTATTGCAGAAGTCAATCCTGAGTCAGGGTTGTTTAGTCTTTCTCCTTTTGTGTGTTTGTGTGTGTGTGTGCTTGGTAGTGTTCATTTTGGCTATTTGGATGGCATGTGAAATAGCATTTTTGATTTAGTATCCAAAACCAAACCAAAAGAGGTTGTCAACAGGACAGAAAAAAACAACAAGATAATATTAATAGGTATGTGTGCTTGCACCTCATTAGGAAGCAGGCACCTGGGGCCAGGATTTGAAGTCTTCTTTCTACACCTGGAAGTGGGGAAAGGCCTGGTCTTCATGTTAGTGTTAGTCTGGTAGCAGTGACAGAGACTTATCAGTTGTTGGGTTTCCCTACTCATTTTAGTACTGTTCTTGATAAGGTTTTGGTATTTATGTATGTGAAAATAATTTTTTGAAGTCTTTAAGATTATCACCTTGACTGAACAAGAGCTGATATGTATCAGGTTTTATTCATTCCTGCAAAAGGAATGGAATAGAACTTGTCACAGTGGGTCAGTACTAGTTATGGGTCAACTCAGCAAGTTTTGTTTTGTTTTGTTGAGATAGGGTCTCGCTGTATTTGCCAGGCTGGTCTTGATTCTAGGCTCAAGCGATTGATCCTGCTGCCTTAGCCTTCTGAGTAGCTGGAATTACAGGGATGCCCCTCATCGGACTAAGAAGTATTTTTAAAGTGCCCTTTACAGTGAGCCTTATGCCTTACTCTGCAGTGATTAAGAAGCTAAGGGACAAAGCTCCCAGTCTCAGAGGTTATAACCTAGTAGGGAAGAGTAAGTCAGTCCCAAGTTTATCTTGATACATGACAGCATATTGTAAATATTCTAAAAAAAAAGGTACAGAATGATCAGGACTTATGGATGGGGAGAACTCCCTGAGGTAGGAGGGAAGTGCCAACAGGGGTTTCTGGCTGTCGCAAACAGGGATGCTTATGGCTGCCACAGCTTCATATTTCCTTACGCCATTGTTTGATCTTAATTAGTATGTCCAAATTCCTTGAAAATGGGTTTTAAACTTGCAGAAAACAGTATGATCTCTCAGAACTGTGAGTGTATTCAACATGTTTTATGATTGATCTTTTCTTGTCTCTTCCCTGAACTATAAGCTCATTTGAAAGCAGGTAAACTGGGTCTTACTGCTGTTGCCTGAAAAGCTAGCACAGTCCCTGACACACTGCTAAGGCAGTGTTCTTTCAAGTTACTCCTGAGAATCCCCTTTCCCTCTCCCACTTTGTGAGCCATAACTAATACAGACTCACTTCAGTGATGAACCCGGTAAGGCCTTTCTTGCTGCTTCTGCATTTTGTAGCACTTTGCAAATGCTGCCTCTGCTGTGTCACAGAATATTGCAGTGTGTTTTGTGTGTACATTGCAGTCTAGGAAGTTACTCCAGGCTCTGCCTTATTTATCCTTATGTGCCCCATATCTACAGCAGTTAGTGAAATGGTGGTCATTGGATAAATATTCACTGAAATGAAACTGGAAGTTTTCAATGTATACGTATATGTTTTCTGCTTACATCTGTTTTAGTGGTACAAAGTGTATAAGGGTAGATTAACACTTGCATTTGCTCAAAAGTTAATTTTTACAATAACTAAATGTTTTTACATTCTTAAAATGTATTTGTATTCTTAATAAACACCAATTGCTCTATATTATAGTACTTTATTTTTTTAAGTAAGAGAGAAAGGGTATTTTAGATGTTCTTACAAAGCTGTTTAGCATTTCTGGAACTTATAAAGTATTTTGGCTCAGCAGTTAAAAAATGAAAATCTATTTTTTTCTGAGAAATAAAGTCTTGCCCATCTGTTCTCTCCTCTTACCATGTGACTGTTAAATGCTATTCTGAGATTGTATGTTTTGAAATTATAGTGAGGTTTACAGTAAAATTGCCAATTAGTCACCATTTCTAATTATGACTAATTTTATCATCAATTAAATTATTTTTAAGAGCTTATCCTCTGCGTGTGTATGTGTAAAGATATGTTTCATATATTTTTAATCTGTACATCCATTCATATTTTGGTATACTCTTTTTAAATGCAAGTACTTATTTTGAAATAGTTTTAAATGTTATAAGGTCTCCACCATATGAAATAAGGAATATCTATGCCTTCCTCCACCCCTCTTCTCTCAGATTCCTATAACCAGAAAGTTAATGGCTTAGCTGAACTCTTAAAAGCATTTCAGATATCATGAACGTAAGCAATACTTGTCTTAGTTCATGAAATGTAAATAATTTTTAAATCTAGTTTGCAAAGAAAAATGATGATGTAGGGATATCCTTTTTTTGTTCCCCAAGAATAAATTGAGTCTTAAATTTCATGTTAGCATCCTAGATTCATTATTCTGTATCACTTTTTGGTATGCATTCATGGGATTTTGTAGGCAATTTCATGCCAAAGTGTTGCGTTTTCCAAAATCCCACTTTTTTTGAACTGATTTAAGTAAGATTTACTTTGAGGTGATTTGAATTTCATAACAAAAACAACTTATGTTTGAATTTTCACCTTTGTGATTTAAAAAAAATCTATTCTGTAGCCCTGAGATTTGGACAAAATGGTAATTATGTTATTTTACAGATATTCAAGCTGAATATAAAGATTTTTGTTTGTTTGTTTTTGAGACAGAGTTTCACTCCATCACCCAGGCTGTAGTGCAATGGCACAATCTTGGCTCACTATAACCTCTGTCCCCCAGGTTCAAGCAATTCTCCTGCCTCAGCCTCCCAAGTAACTGAGATTATAGGTGCCCTCCACCATGCCCAAACAATTTTTTTGTATTTTCAGTAGAGACAGGGTTTCACCATGTTGGCTAGGCTGGTCTTGAACTCCTGACCTCAGGTAATCCACCTGCTTTGGCCTCCCAAAGTGCTGACATTACAGATGTGAGCCACTACACCCTGCTAAATATAAAGAATTTTTACCAAACCAAGATGTCACAACTCTTATAGTAAGTGGCATGATAAGACTATAATTTTACTTGTAGTCAGTCTGCCTTCTACGAACACTGTATAATGTTTCTGTGCATATGAACTTTTTACTAGTCTATAGCTGTGGTTTTCAGCAATGTTAAATGTGTTTTTAAAAATTTTATTCATGTGTAAAATAAAAGAGTGCACAAATCTTAAGTGCATAACTTAAGAATTTTCACAAAGCAAAAACATGGTCAAAGATTTGGAGTATGGGGGAGGATCCAAGATGGCCAAATAGAAACAGCTCCAGAGTGCAGTTCCCAGCAAGAACAATGCAGAGGGTGAGTGCCCACCGCATTTCCAAACAAATTTTCACTGCCCACAGGCCAGGAGATTCCCGGACCAAAAAGTGCCACAAGTTTTCAACCTAGTGGTTTCAGCCAGTGCCCGGTTGGCACACAGAAACTCACACAAATCTGGGTGGCCATTTCAACAGGTGCCTGGAATGCCTGGGAGACAGAGCCACCCATTCGACTGAAAGGGAGGGGGGCAGAGACAGCCAGGTGATCTGGCTCAGCAGGTACCACCCCCATAAACCAAGCAATCTGAAACGCTCTGGATTGAGAGTTTTGCAACAAGCACAGCTGGACCCAGGACAGTTCAGCTCAATAGGGGGAAGGGTGACCACCACCACTGAGGCAGTCCGCCACTATCAAGGCCGTTCACATAGCAGCAGGGCAGAGCCTGTGGCAGCTCAGCAACACCTCTACTGACAGACTGTGACTAGACTACTCCATGCAGGGCATCTATGAAAAAAGGCAGCAGCACAACAGGAACTTATGAGTAAAGCTGACCTTCCTAGAAAAGAGCATCTGGGAAAAGTGGCGGATATGAGTTCCATTGCAGCAGACTTAAAAGTACCTGCCCAGCAGCTGTGCTTGGAATAATGGAGCTCCTAGCACAGCAATTGAGCTCGTATAAGGGACAGACTGTCTTCTGAAGCAGCTCCTCGACCCCTGTATACCCAAAGAGACACCTCATAAAGGATAGCTCAGGCCTACATCTAGCAGGTACCCTTCTGGGATGAAGATAACAGAAGAAGAAACTGGCAGCAACCCTTACCGTTCTGCAGCTCCCATGGGTGATCCCCACGCAAGCTGGGTCTGGAGTGGACCTCCAGCACTTCTGCAGTAGAGGGGCCTGTTAGAAGGGAAACTAAGAAACAGAAAGAAATAAGTTCATCATCAACAAAAAGTATGTCTAATCGGAGACCCCATCCAAAAGTCACCAACTACAAAGACTACAGGTAGATAAAGCCACTAAGATGGGAAGAAACAAGCACAAAAAAGGATGAAAACACCAAAAACCAGAACGCCTCTCCTCCTCCAAAGAATCACAACTCTTCACCAGCTAGGGATCAAAGATGGATGGAAAAGGAATCTGATGAATTGGCAGAAACAGGCTTCAGAAGGTGGGTAATAACAGACTTCTCAGAGCTAAAAGAACATGTGCCAACCCAATGCAAAGAAACCAAGAACCTAGAAAAAACGTTAGATGAGATGCTAACTAGAATAAACAGCTTAGAGAAGAATATAAACAACTTGTTATGCTGAAAAACACAGCACTAGAACTTTGTGAAGCATACACAAGTTTCAAGAGCCAAAGCGACCAAGCAAAAGAAAGGATATCAGAGATTGAAGATAACTCAATGAAATAAAATGAGAAGGCAAGAATAGAGAAAAAAGAGTGAAAAGAAATAAAGCCTCCAACAAATACGGGATTATGTGAAAAGACTTAATCTACGTTTGATAGGTGTACCTGAATGTGACGGAGAGAATGAATCCAAGCTGGAAAACACACCTCAGGATATTATCCAGGAGAACTTCTCCAACCTAGCAAGCCAGATCATCATTCAAGTCCAGGAAATACAGAGAATGCCACAAAGATATTCCTCAAGAAGAGCAACCCCAAGTCACATAATCATCAGATTGACTAGGATTGAAATGAAGGAAAAAATGCTAAGGACAGCCAGAGAGAAAGGTCGGGTTACCCACAAATGGAAGACCATCAGATTCACAGCAGATTTCTGAGCAGAAACCTTGTAAGCCGGAAGAGAATAGGGACCAATATTCAAGATCCTTAAAGAAAAGAACTTTCAACCTAGAATTTCATATCCAGCCAAACTAAGCTTCATAAGCGAAGGAGAAAGAAAATCCATTATGGACAAGCAATTGCTGAGAGATTTCATCACCACCAGGCCTGACTTACAAGGGCTCCTGAAGGAAGCAATAAACAAGGAAAGGAACAACCAGTACCAGCCACTCCAAAAACGTATCAACTGGTAAAGACCATCGACACAATGAAAAAAATGTGTCAACTAACTGGCAAAACAGCCAGCTAGCATCAAAATGGCAGGATCAAACTCACACATATAATATTAAATGTAAATGGGCTAAATGCCCCAATTGAAAAACACAGACTGGAAAATTGGATAAAAAGTCAAGACCCATTGGTGTGCTATATCCAGGAGACCCACCTTATGGGCAGAGACACACATGGGCTCGAAATAAAGGGATGCAGGAAGATTTATCAAGCAAATGGAGAGAGAAAAAAAGCAGGAGTTGCAACCCTAGTATCTGATAAAATGGACTTTAAACCAACAAAGATCAAAAGACACAATAGCATTACATAATGGTAAAAGGATCAAGGCAACAAGAAGAGCTAACGATCCTAAATGTATATGCACCCAATACAGAAGTACACAGGTACATAAAGCAAGTTTTTAACAACCTGCAAAGAGACTTAGACTCCCACACAATAATAGTGGGAGACTTTATACTCCACTGTCAATATTAGACAGATCAATGAGACAGAAAATTAACAAGGATATCCAGGACTTGAACTCAGGTCGGGACCAAGGAAACCTAATAGACATCTACAGAACTCACCACCCCCAAATCCACAGAATATACATTCTTCTCAGCACCTCATTAAACCTACTCCAAAATTGACCACATAATTGGAAGAAAATCACTCCTGAGCAAATGCAGAAGAATGAAAATCATAACAAACAGTCTCTCAGACCACAGGGCAATCAAATTAGAACTCAGAATTAAGAAACTAACTCAGAACTGCACAGCTTCATGGAAACTGAACAACTGGCTCTTGAATGTTGACTGGATAAACAAAGAAATGAAGGCAGAAATAAAGAAGTTCTTTGAAAACAACGAGAATGAAGACACAACGTACTGTAATCTCTGGGACACATTTAAAGCAGTATCTATAGGGAAATTAATAGCACTAAATGCCCATATGAGAAGAGAGGAAGGATCTAAAATTGACACTGTATCATCAAAATTGAAAGAGCCAGAGGAGCAAGATCAAATAAACTCAAAAGCTAGAAGACGACAAGAAAAAACTAAGATCAGAGCAGAACTGAAGGAGATAGAGACACAAAAAAAACCTTCAAAAAAATCAATATATCCAGGAGCAGGTTTTTTGAAAAGATCAACAAAATAGACCGCTAGCCAGATTAATAAAAAGGAAAAGAGAGAAGAATCAAATAGGTGAAATAAAAAACGATAAAGGGCATATCACCACAGATTCCACAGAAATACAGACTACACTCAGAGATTACCACAAACAACTTTATGCACATAAACCAGTAAACCAGGAGGAAATGGATAAATTCCTGGACACTTACACCTTCCCAAGTGTAAACCAGGAAGAAGTTGAAGCCTTGAATAGATCAATAACAAGGGCTGAAGTTGAGGCAGCAATTAATAGCCTACCAACCAGAAAAAGTCCAGGTCCAGATTGGTTCACAGCCAGATTCTACCAGATGTTCAAAGATGAGCTGGTACCATTCCTTCTGAAACTATTCCAAACAATATAAGAAGAGGGAATCCTTCCCAAATCATTTTATGAGACCAACATCATCCTGATACCAAAACCTGGCAGAGACTCAACAAAAAGAAGAAAACTTCAGGACAATATCTATGATGAATATAGACACAAAAATCTTCAATAAAATACTGGCAAACCGATTGCAACAGCACATCAGAAAGCTTATCCATCACGATCAAGTAGGCTTCATTCCAGGGATGCAAGACTGGTTCAACATATGCAAGTCTGTAAACGTAATCTACCACATAAACAGAACCAAAGACAAAAATCACATGATTATCCTAATAGATGCAGAGAAAGCCTTTGACCAAATTCAGCAGCGCTTTATACTAAAAACTCTCAATAAACTAAGTATCTAAGGAACATATCTCAAAACAATAAAAGCTATTTACAACAAACCTGCAGCCAATATCATACTGAAGGGGCAAAAACAGGAAGCATTCCCTTTGAAATCTGGCAGTAGACAAGGATGCTCTCTCTCACCACTCCTATTCAATATAGTATTAGAAGTTCTAGCCAGAACAATTAGGCAAGAAAAAAAATAAAGGGTATTCAGTTAGGAAAAGAGGAAGTGAAATTGTCTCTATTTGCAGAAAACATGGTTATATATTTAGAAGACTCAATCACCTCAGCCCAAAATCTCCTGAAACTGATAAGCAACTTCAGCAAAGTCTCAGGATACAAAATCAATGTGCAAAAATTACAAGCATTTCTATACACCAATAACAGACTAACAGCCAAATCATGAGCAAACTCCCATTCACAATTGCTGCAAAGAGAATAAAATACCTAGGAATACAACAAAGGATGTAAAAGACCTCTTCAAGGAGAACTACAAACCACTGCTCACGGAAAGAAGAGGACACAAACAGATGGAAAAACATTCCATGCTCATAGTTAGGAAGAATCAGTATCGTGAAAATGGCCGTACTATCCAAAGTAATTTATAGATTCAACGCTATCCCCATTAAGCTACCAATGACCTTCTTCACAGAACTGGAAAAAAACACCTTAAACTTCATATGGAATCAAAAGAGAGCCCAGATAGCCAAGACAATCCTAAGCAAAAGGAACGAAGCTGGAGGCATCACACTACCTGACTTCAAACTATACTACAAGGCTACAGTAATCAAAACAGCATGGTACTGGTACCAAAACAGAGATATAGACCAATGGAACAGGACAGAGGCCCTGAAGGCAACACCACACATCTGCAACCATCTGATCTTTGACAAACCTGACAAAAACAAGCAATGGAGAAAGGATTCCCTATTGAATAAAGGGTGCTGGGAAAACTGGCTAGCAGTGTGCAGAAAGCAGAAATTGGACCCTTTCCTGACACCTTACACTCAAATTAACTCCAGATGGATTAAAGACTTAAACATAAGACCTAACACCATAAAAACCTTAGAAGAAAACCTAGGCAAAACCATTCAGGACATAGGCATAGGCAAGGACTTCATGACTAAAACACCAAAAGCATTGGCAACAAAAGCCAAAATAGACAAATGGGAACTAATTAAACTCTAGAGCTTCTGTACAGCAAAAGAAACAATCATTAGAGTGAACTGGCAACCAACAGAATGGGAAAAAATTTTTTGCATCTACCCATCTGACAAAGAGCTAATATCCAGAATCTACAAAGAACTAAAACAGATTTACAAGAAAAAAACAACCCCATCAAAAAGTGGACAAAGGATATTAACAAACACTTTTCAAAAGAAGATGTATATGAGGCCAACAAACATATGAAAAAATGCTTATCATCACTGATTATTAGAGAAATGCAAATCAAAACCATGTTGAGATACCACCTCACGCCAGTTAGAATGGCAAACAGTAAAAAATCTGGAGACAGCAGATGCTGGAGAGGATGTGGAGAAATAGGAACACTTTTACACTGTTGGTGGGAGTGTAAACTAGTTCAACCATTGTGGAATACGGTGTGGCACTTCCTCAAGGACCTAGAAATAGAAATTCCATTTGACCCAGCAATCCCATTACTGGGTATATATCCAAAGGATTATAAATTGTTCTATTATAAAGACACATGCACATGTATATTCATTGCAGCACTGTTTACAATAGCAAAGACTTGGAACCAACCCAAATGCCTATCGATGATAGATTGGGACAAGGAAAATGTGGCACATATACACCATGGAGTACTATGCAGTCATAAAAAATGATGAGTTCATGTCCTTTGTAGGGACATGGATGAATCTGGAAACACTCATTCCCAGCAAACTGACACAAGAACAGAAAATTAAACACCACATGTTCTCACTCATAGGTGGGTGTTGAACAATGAGAACGCATGGACACAGGAAGGGCAGCATCACACACTGGGGTCTGTTGGCAGGGGGCCAAGGGAGGGACGGGGGTGAGGAGGTCGAGGAGGGATAACATGGGGAGAAATGCCAGATGTAGGTGACGGGGGGAGGGAGACAGCAAACCACATTGCCATGTGTGCACCTATGCAACGTCCTGCATGATCCACACGTGTACCCCAGAACCTAAAGTACAATTAAAAAAGATTTGTAGTATGAATTAATATTAAAATACAATGAATTTAATATTGGATGTCTAGAGTCTCTTGATACTACATAAATACATTTAATTTTTTTTTTTTTTTTTTTTTTTGAGACGGAGTTTCGCTCATGTTACCCAGGCTGGAATGCAATGGTGCGATCTCGGCTCACCGCAACCTCCGCCTCCTGGGTTCAGGCAGTTCTCCTGCCTCAGCCTCCTGAGTAACTGGGATTACAGGCACACGCCACCATGCCCAGCTGATTTTTTGTATTTTTAGTAGAGACGGGGTTTCACCATGTTGACCAAGATGGTCTCGATCTCTTGACCTCGTGATCCACCCGCCTCGGCCTCCCACAGTGCTGGGATTACAGGCTTGAGCCACCGCGCCCGGCCAATACATTTAATTTTAAACTTGTGTTACACTTCCCTGAATACTCATTTGAAGTGTTTCTGATTTCCTCATTTGTTTGGCAGTATTCACAGCGAGCCTGCCTTCTGCCAGGCATGACTGGCATGGGGCACAGCTGTGAACAGGAATCACCACTTGTGATAAGCTTTTATTCGAGGTCAGACTAAAGGACACAGGCATATTCTTGTGGAGCAAGAGGACCTTTGCAAGAACTTCCCAGAGGAAGCAACCTCTTGACCGAGTCCGAGTATGAATGGGAATCACCCCAAGAAGAGTGTAGGGAGGAAGGCAGGAGGCACCAGGCCAGGAGCGCTGTTGATGTCACAGGCAGCTCTGCAGGGCTGCAGCCTGTGCAGCAAGGGCTGGAGCTGGGGGATGCCGGGTAGGAGCAGGGACAGCCAGGTCCGTTTTTACTGGTACTGTAGTTTTCTTGATTATCAACAATGGAATCGACTCAGGCAAAGAGAAGCTTAAAAAAAAATGTATTGGAAAAATAGTGGGGTTGCTCCCAGAATTGAAGAATGGGCTGAACTTACAGGTCTCTGAGAAGGGCAAACAACTAGGGTTTTCCTGGCATCTCTGCAGAACTTGTGGGATTTCTTTATAGAGCAGTGCTCTTAGTTGACTTCCTCTAACTGCAGGGTGTTAGTTTCTACTCAAATTTCTAGTCTTTGAGAAACAGAATCTGATTAACTTAGTTCAAGTCCATTGTCCACATGGACCAGGACCAGTTATTGTGGCCAGAGTATAGGAACAAGCACTATGCTTAGTCAAGGTAGGTGACTGTTAGGTGGTCAGGACAGCTAAATCTCTTAGCTGAAACAGAGAGTGGACAACATGGGTACTCGTGGATGATATGACCACTCAGAAGGCAGTGTTATGGTAGCTCAGAGAAGAGGTGGTTTGGGAGCAGTGATTAGGAATGGTCATTCAGAAGGCTGTTGCCTTAATCCACATAAGAGGTGATATTGCCAGAAGTAGGTGCAGCCGGTAGAGATATAAAGAAGTAAATAGATTCAGAGACAGTTAAGAAGCAGAAAAGAAAGGACTTCGTAGCTGGACATTTGGAAATTTGTGAGGATGATTAAGTTGCTGAAGATGACTCTCACATTTCTGGCTTGGACTAGAACCATTAGGTGCAAAGCGGTCCCTTGCATGGAGGAAAGAGTTTCAGGAGGGGAATGGGCTTTCTTTCAGTTATGAAGTACTGAATTGGAGTATCTAAGCAGACTGCATTTAACGTAAGAACAATTAGATATGAACAATGGTTCCTCATTAAATTACTTGTGGGATTCTAGCTCTGCCACCAGGGCCCTCTCACTCCAGCATAGTGGCCTCTGCCAAGGTTGTTTCTCTCTTTGTGTCCCTGAGCTGCCAGAATCTTCCCACAGTATTACCTTGGGAATTTCCAGCGTGCTTCCTTCTGCTCACCTACGTTAGGCAGGTTCAGGTCTGAGTGGGTATGGGAATGAGTATTGTTAAAGGAAGTTAAAATGAAGACCAGGCCTGAGGAATCTCTGAGCACACAAAACGAGTTAGGCCTTATATGTCGCTTAAATTGCAAACATAAGCAGAACAAGTACAGTCATTTTGATAAATGTTTATGTTAGAAGTAACACTTAACCCCAGTCAGTCACAAGCTGCCAACAAACATGACTAAGTGACTAGGGGCTTTCCACCAAGCTACTTAAAAAATGGCAATTCTGTAATTGCAAATCAATCAGACAATTTATTTTGCTTCTGCATTTCCCAGTAAATGTCTCTGATGTTTTGTCATTGGAACACTAAAACCTTTTTGATCTGGTGTTCCCCAATTCATGAATTGCTTCTTACTCAAATAAACTCTTTAAAATTGTATTGTGTCTCATATTTTTCTTTTACAGTAGCTTTCCAAAACTCAGAAACGCCCCCAGAGCTTAGGGGCTTTTAGGACTAAGTGCTGCTATTTAAGGCTCTTTCTTAGATGTTATTATGGTTAGAAGAGGCTTGCTATAGGCCAGGCGCAGAGGCTCATGCTTGTAATTCCAGCATTTTGGGAGGCTGAGACAGGGCAGATCACCTGAGGTCAGCAGTTCGAGACCAGCCTGACCAACATGGTGAAACCCCGTCTCTACTAAAAATACAGAATTAGCCAGGCGTAGTGGCACATGCCTGTAATCCTAGCTACTCGGGAGGCTGAGGCAGGAGAATCACTTCAACCTGGGAGGCGGAGGTTGCAGTGAGCTGAGATTGTGCCATTGCACTCCAGCCTGGGCAACAAGAGTGAAACTCCATTTCAAAAAAAAAAGTCTTGCTATATGATGACACTGGTTTCTTGACATAGAATTTGAAAATATTTTCAAATTGGGGACTTCCTTGTTTAAAATGTAAAGTTTATAAATGAATTTAGTTACAGTGCTTTAATTTTGATAGTATTCAGTGTTGTATAATATTAATGAGTTAAGTTAAACCCTGACAAGTGGTTCCCTTAGGCACTTTAGAGAGTACTTTTGGCATTAATGCGTAATGGCATCAGAAATCCTCTGGGTCTGTCATCCTCAGTGGGATCTGGAACTGTTCCCTAAGGAGCAAGTGGGAACTTGTGGGACATTTTTAGTTTATCCCGGTGGCTTGGGAGAAAGGGTACCATAGGCACTAAATGGGTTAAGGCCAAAGATGCTGAATGTCATGAAGTATGCATCCACATTACTTTGTTGTGGTTAGAAACATAAGAAATAAAACACCTTTGTATAATTATAAACATAGAACCTAACTATGTTTAGGTTGATATCATCAGGTTTAGTTGATATCTATTTCAGATATCATTGGTTGGGCACAGTGGCTCACACCTGTAATCCCAGCACATTGGGAGGCCAGTGTGGGTGGATCACTTGAGCCCAGGAGTTCAAGACCAGCCTGGCCAACATGAGAAAACCCCATTTCTATTAAAATATAAAAATTAGCCAGGTGTGGTGGCATGCGCCTGCAGTCCCAGCTATTTGGGAGGTTAAGGTGTTGCTTGAACTCAGGGGCAGAAGTTGCAGTGAGCCAAGATCACACCACTGCCTGGGCACTCCAGCATGGGGGACAGAACAAGACCTTGTCTCAACAACAACAAAAAAAGATGCCATCGTGAAGTACTTTTTAACAGTTTCAGTAAGCACCAAGTTTTCTGGGAATGCCATGAAATTGTAAATTGAGTGAAGAATGAAATTTGCTTGGGACTTTATGCTTTACTTTCACAGATGGTATTAACTTTACCACCTATCAATATTTTGCCCTTAATTGTTCTTTTTTTTTTTTTTTTTTTTTTTTTAAGACAGAGTTTTGTTGCCCAGGCTAAAGTGCAATGGCATGATCTCGGCTCACCACGACCCCCAACTCCCGCTCCCGGGTTCAAACAATTCCCCTGCCTCAGCATCCTGAGTAGCTGAGATTACAGGCATGTGCCACCACGCCCAGCTATTTGTTGTATTATTAGTATAGACAGGGTTTCTCCATGTTGGTTAGGCTGGTCTCGAACTCCCAGCCTTACGTAATCCACCTGCCTCTGCCTCCCAAAGTGCTGGGATTACAGGTGTGAGCTACTGCACCAATTGTTCTTTTATATTCTATTTAGAAGCTCAAATCCTTTAAGACAATGGTTAGAATATATTACAAGGGGTTTTGTGGGTTTTTTGTGTTTTTTTGAGAGGGAGTTTCACTCTTGTTGCCCAGGCTGGAGTGCAGTGGCGAGATCACAGCTTACTGTAACCTCTGCCTCCTGCATTCAAGTGATTCTCCTGCCTCAGCCTCCTGAGTAGCTGAGAATCTTACAGGGGTGCATTACCACACCTGGCTGATTTTCGTATTTTTTTTTAAGTAGAGATAGGGTCTCACCATGTTGGCCAGGCTGGTCTCAAACTCCTGACCTCAGATGACCCACCCACCTCAGCCTCCCAAAGTGCTGGGACCACAGGCATGAGCCACCACGCCTGGTTCAAAGGGTTTTGTTTTTAAATGAGAGACGGTTAGTAAACTAAACTAATTGTTTTCCCAAGTGACATAGGGTATATACATAGAGATGAATATGATGAACCTTTTGGGTTATAAATGTCTTTTGTAACAAGGACCTATGAAGATTATATAAAGGTGAAGACACTGAGTAGCACTTGATAGATTCGTTGAATCAAGTCAGGTGAAATTATCACAGATTTTTTTTAAAGTCCCAGGAAGAAAAAATAAGCAAGTATATTGGGCATTGAACAAATTTTTAAAAAGATCTATGTCTATTCAGAGTATTCTATCCTCTTATTTTGTTGTTGCTCGCTCTTTCTTTCTTTCTTTCTTTCTTTCTTTCTTTCTTTCTTTCTTTCTTTCTTTCTTTCTTTCTTTTTTTTGAGACAGAGTCTTACTCTGTCACTCAGGCTGGAGTGCTGTGGTGTGATCTTGGCTCACTGCAACCTCTGCCTCCCAGGTTCAAGTGATTCTCCTGCTTCGGCCTCCTGGGTTACCAGGATCACAAGTGCGTACCAACATTCCCCGCTAATTTTTTTATTTTTTTAAGTAGAGATGGGGTTTTGCTATGTTGACCAGGCTGGTCTTGAACTCCTGACCGCAAGTGGTCTGCCCACGTCGGCCTCCCAAAGTACTAGGATTACAGGCGTGAGCCACCCAGCTGTTGTTTCTGTTTCTATATGAGACTAATAAAGGACAAAAAGAAGCATGGCAAGGGATGCATGAAAAAGGCTGGTTCTTCTAAAGGTTCCCAGACCATAGCTGGAGATAATACAGGATCATAGCTCCATCTGCTGGAGAGAAGCAAACCCACTCTTGCCCAGTCTATAAATGAAAGTGATCACTCCATAATCATAGCGAGCCAACCTGTGTTTGCTAAGCATTTGCTATGCACTGGTTAACACCTTGTCAGGCATAGGGTAGCAGTGGAAAAACATAAGCATGTTCCTTGTTCCCACCATGCTTAACCCTGAGAGGCCTTCTGCTATCAAGAAGAAGACTTATTTTAGCTGGTATGCTTTTGCATTCTAGGTTCCCCTCCTAGACTTTTCCTTGGGTGACTTTTAAAGCCATGTAACCTCATTCTGAGCTTCCTGTTCCTCATCAGAGGTAAGGAATAACAATGCCCCTCCTATGGGACTCAAGTTAGCTGAACTTTATTAAACGTCTAGTGTGTCTGATACGTAGAGGCCCCAGGGGCATAAAGATGAGTAGGAATCTAGACCCTGCCCTCCATGAGGTTAAAAAAAGGAGTTCATAAAAGGATCCTCACAGAATAAATGAGAAGTCATAACAGGATCTCTGAGGAGGAGTGCGGGATTCAGGCAGGAGAGTGGACTGGGAAGGTATGGGCAGGTTTTCTGAATTGTTTGAGGATGTGAGCATTAGTGAAGGGAATCCCTTCCCAGCCAAGGTCAGCATGAGCAGAGCATGGAGATGGGGGCCTGTGTGGTGTGTGTGTGTCCCTCTTAGGCTATGTAAAGTGAGTGGCAGGAAGTGTCCAGGGTTGAGGGTTTGGGGATGTAGATGGGGCCAGGCAGGGCCTGGCGCAGTAGCTCATGCTTGTAATCCCAGCTCTATGGGATGCCAAGGCAGGCGAATAATTTGCGGTCAGGAGTTTGAGACCAGCCTGGCAACATGGCGAAACCCCGTCTCTACTAAAAATACACAAATTAGCCAAGTGTAGTGGTGCACGCCTGTTGTCCCAGCTATTTAGGAAGTTGAGGCAGGAAAGTCACTTGAACCCAAGAAACGGAGGCTGCAGTGAGCCGAAATTGCTCCACTGCTGTCCACCCTGGGCAACAGAGCACAACTCTATCTCAGAAAAAAGATGGACCAGGTGATGTAGGGTTTTGTATGTTACCTTAAGGGGTGTTGACTATGTCCTGAGTGCAGTAGAGAATTAAGCAGAGTAATGATAGCAGGTTCCTTAGAGAGACCACTTGCTGGCTGTGCCTGTTGTATTTGATTGAAGGGGACCAGGCTGGAGACAGGGACTCCACTTAGGAGGCTATGGCAGCAAACCAAGTGAGTAACAATGAAAGCTGGACTGTAGTGGGTGAAAATAGGAATGAGGTGGGGCAGAGGGACAAGTTTGAGAGCTACCCAGGATCAAAGTTAGCAGCAGTGGGTGACTGAAGATAAGAAGCCAGAGACGACTAGGAGATTCTTAGCTTGTGTGCCTAGTTGGATAATGTTGCCATACCTGAGAGCAGACACATTAAGAAGAATTGGATTTAGGCATGATGGGAGGGGAGTTTATTTTAGGCCACATGAGTTTGAGTTGACTGTGAAAATGTCTATATGGAGACATCAGCAGACAATTCAATGTATGATTGTGAAGTTCAAGAAGGTCCAGCCGGTGCCCCTAAAAGGGAGGGAGTAGTTCAGCCATGAAGAATGTTGAAGTCATCAGGAACAATGTGCACAATGAGAGGAGCAGAGAGCCAAGGTCAGGCTGGAGAGTAGCCATACCTCCAGGCAGGCAGAGGCAGAGGCTCCTGCAAAGGAGACAGTGATGGGATGACGAGAGGGATAAAGGTATGATGGTCTGGAAGCCAAGGGAACAGAAAAATCTGGGGGTAAGCAACATTTAAAAATGTCAAATGTAAGATAAGGACTGAAAAATTTCTTCTGGATTTGGCTTTTAAGAGCTGACAGTGACTGTAAGAGGTGTTTCCAGGCTGAACACATTGGCTCATGCCTGTAATCTCAGCACTATGGGAGGCTGAGGCAGGCGGATCATGAGGCCAAGAGATAGAGACCATCCTGGCCAACATGGTGAAACCCCATCTCTACTAAAAATACAAAAATTATCTGGGTGTGATGGCATGTGCCTGTAGTCCTAGCTCCTTGGCAAGCTGAGACAAGAGAATCACTTGAATCCGGGAGTCAGAGGTTGTAGTGAGCCAAGATTTGCGCCACTGAACTCCAGCCTGGTGACAGAGCAAGACTCCGTTTCAAAAAATAAAAAATTTTCAGGTTGGGCACAGTGGCTCACGCCTATAATCCCAGCACTTTGGGAGGCCGAGGCAGGTGGATCACAGGGTCAGAAGTTCAAGACCAGCCTGGCCAAGATGATGAAACCCTGTCTCTACTAAAAATACAAAAATTAACCAGACATGGTGGCAGGCGCCTGTAATTTCAGCTACTCGGGAGGCTGAGGCAGGAGAATTGCTTGAACCTGGGCGGCAGAGGTTGCAGTGAGCCGAGATCGCACCACTGCACTCCAGCCTGGGCGATAGAGTGAGACTGTCTCAAAAGCAAAAAACAACAAGAGATGTTTCCAGATTGTAGTAAGTTGATGAGTAAATAAGAGTTGAGACAACTTTTAGAAAATGGTGTCTGAAAAGTGGGGAGAGGCATGATGGTAGCTGGAGAGTGACTCAAGATAGACTCATTTTAATGTAGCAGAAACTGGAGCCTGTTTACAAACTCTTTGTGGGAAAGGGCCCACAAAGAAGGAAAGTGGCTGTCTGGATGTGAGTTTATGGACTGACATTGAACAGACCTTGTTGGGACTGAAGGCCCAAAGAGTAAGCATATGGGTGGAGGTAGTTGAAAAAGAACCTTCCAGATGATCTGTTTTCTTCATGAAGAAGTAATATCTACCGAGAGAAGAAATTGATGAGGTCGATTATAGAAAGACTCTCAAGAATGGTAAGATAGTCCTTAGTGGGAGTGGTGCATGGCTTCAAGAAGAGGGTTGATGGGACCCATCCATGAGTAAAGAAGTTAACGGCAATGCCAGTCTGCCCAGGATGTTCTGCTGGGGCACAGAAAAACATCCAGTTTCCTTCCTTTAGATTTTAACTGCAGCATCATGAGCTGCCTTCCTAGAGGGAATTTTATATTTCGGAGCTGTAGCTCAGAAGACTTACATTCTCTTTTCCTCCTCCCAAGAGAGATCACGGCTGCTTCCCAGGGTTTATCTCCATGACATAGAACTGTCCCTGCTGGGAATGCGGGAGGGAACTGCTTCCCACTCGCAAGCAGCCTTTTCACTTCCAGCTTCCATCTGCCTTCCTCTCCCACCTCCCAAAATCAAGTAAATAAATCAAAGCCAGAAAAACATTCTGGCTGGAATTTTATTGCATTTAATATTGTATGAGAGCTTCCAAACCAGCTCTGATGGTTGAATTTCAGACTACATGAAGGTGAAGCCTGTGAGGTTCCTCCAGGAGTGCTGGGCAGAACCCTGAGTTTTAGAACTCCCTCCGCTTTTAGCTTGTCTTGTATGTGCTCTTTCACTCTTTCAAGCACTAAACCCTTCACTGTAAATAGTCACCCACCAAGGTGCCCTCGGGTTATAGCTTGTTACTAGCCCTAAAAGTGGCTAGTACCCAGTCTCAATGTTGGATAGCAAGCAAAGGTGATGAGTTGTTTTCTTGGGTTTTTTGAGGTTTTGTTGTATTTTGTTTGTGTGTCTGTTTTTTAGAGACAGGGTCTCCTATGTTGCCTAGTCAGGTCTCAAACTCCTGGCCTCAAGATCCTATCACTTTGTCCTCCCAAACCACTGAGATTGCAGGCGATTGTAAGCCACTGGGCCTGGCCATTTTCTTGTTTTTAAAGATTAACCTCAGTCAGGCCTTAATATCTAGAAATGCTATTATCATCCTACAAATGATTGCTCTATAACAAAGAAATTGGGTAAAGGAGCTTTCTTACTGTATTTTCAGTGAATCCAGGCAAGGACGCCTTCATTCATGAAACAGGAAGGCTGAATTAATTGCTCTCAAGTTTTTTTTTTTAGCTTCAACTAAAGATCCCCTTATTCTTCAGTGGAAACTTGGCGCTGAGGAGTCCCAGGAGGTGACTCAGTCAGCTATGTGTGGCCTCGGTGCTTTTTCTCTGCATTGTGTTTGTCAGGGGTATCTGGGACAGAAAGAATAGTTTCCGCTGCTCTGGCATCCAGAGCCTGGAGTGCCCGTCTCTAAGCTGGCCTGCGCCTTGCCACCAGAAGATGTAATATAAAGTAGCTGCTTGACCCCAAAGTAGCATTCAGAGGACACATAAAGAAGCTCCATTAATTCAAACATGTAGATATTGTAGAGATCCAGAGGGCCAGAGTCTGTCATTTGTTTAAAGTTACCTCTTTCTATGCTGATCATTATTCCTTTTTCTAAATATTTGTCTGCATGTTATATGTGCTTTGAATAAGTTTTTGGGTGAATTTCTTAAATTCATGAAGTATATAAAGTAACTTAACAGGATATGAGTTATGACATTTAGGGGTGTTGTCCTGTTGCTTCAGAACAGTGGGGTTATCATGTAACACACCATGTCACGTGATTTGACTAAATACAGGGAAAAAAAACCTCAACTTGGTTTCATTGGCTCAAATATAGTTCAAGACAATGGAGACAAAACTAAGATGAGGAAGTTCTATACAGTTTAGGAAATAGGAGCTTTCAGAGATAACTCACAGTGATGTGAAACTGGCCTCCCAAACCCTGATAAGTAAGTTAAATAAGAGTAGGGGCCAGGAGGAGGGTTCTTTACTCTTAAATTAAGAGAAGGGGATCTGGAGGTACCTCAGGTAGAGTGTTAGGTTTACAGACCTGGCCTGTGTATGTAAGGTGGAGGAGTGGAAGTTTGAGAAAAGTTTAAGAGAAGAAATGGATGTGATCGCCTAAATCAGCCAAATACAGGGTATTGTATTTCTGGAGTTGTTTTCCTTATGAGCTGTCTTTCTCAGTTACTTAAAAAGCAAATCTAAAGGATATTTGTTGAAACTCTATGCAGAAGGGGTCTTGGGTGAGTTGTAGCAACCTTTAGCCATGCTGATTAAAATTTTCTCCCTGCTGCAGAGGTTATGATTATGGTTCTTAAATCTTGTAGATGTGTACTTAATTACTGAAATATGTGAAAACTTTTTTGTTTTATTGGTTTCAAAGTAGGGTGGGTGTGGAAGAGAAACTATGCCTTTTGTTTGCAAGAAAAATTTTAAAACAATAATTGATAATCAGTATTTAGTGTCATATAGTTTATGTCCAGTTTATGCCCTGCAGAGCCTTCTACTATAAAAGACCTTAGTAATGCTTTTGGTATTTTATTACATTAAATTTTTTAAACATTATTTCTGCTGCCTAGTGTCTTTGCCGGGGGAAATGTAACAGTATGTTTAGTGAACTTTTGTCCTGCCATGGTAAGAAGAAAACAGCTATAAATAAGGAGTTACTCTTACTCATTAACGTGAACTCTGTTAAAAAAAAAAAACAAAAAACTGCTGGTCATTCTTTTTTTAAGTTTTATTTTTAATTGACACATTTATTTATGGTGTACAATGTGATGTCTGGGTTCGTATGTACAATGATCAAATCAGGGTAATTAGACTTTCAAGCACTTCAAATATTTACTACTTTTTTGTGATGACAACATTTAAAATCCTCTCGAGCTATTTTGAGATATACAATATAGTATTATTAACTATGATCACCTTGCTGTACAATAGATCACCAGAACTTACTCTTCTAGCTAACTAATTTTGTGCCTGTTGACCAACTCTTCGTTTCATTGATTCTATTGTTTTTCTAGTCTCTTTTTTTCATTTATTTCTGTTCTGATTTTTGTTATTTCCTTCCTTCTACTAACATTGGGCTTAGTTTCTTCTTTTTCTAGTTCCTTGAGGTGTAATGTTAGGCTGTTATTTGAGATCTTTTTTGATGTAAGTGTCTATTGCTGTAAACTTCCCTGTTAGTACTACTTTTGCTGCATCCCATAAATTTTGGTATGTTGTGTTTCCATTTTCATTTTTCATAAGATATTTTTATATTTCTCCTTTAATTTCTTCTTAATATCCCCTTAAATTTTTTCTTTGACTCGGTAGTTGTTTAGTAGCATATAGTTTAACTTCCACATATTTGTTAATTTTACATGTCCTCCTGTTATTATAGAATCTATTCTAGTTTCATACCATTGTGGTCAGAAAAGGCACCTGATATAGTATCAGTCTTCTTGACCTGTCCTGGAGAATGTTCCATGTGCACTTGAGAAGAATATGTATTCTGCTGCTGTTGGGTGGAATTTCCCCCAGCAGGCCATTCTTAAAGGAACTCTAATGCCTCAGACCTACATTTGGAAAACATTTATTAAGGAGTCATTATTTACCCACAAAATAATCTTACTTTACTACGTGACTTGCCTTACACAGTGGACTTCTTAGAGATTTAAATGTATTTGCCAAAGCATTAATTTTACAGTTAATCTTCAAGAACATGATAACATTAAAAGAGATACCGATTGCATGTGTAAGGGAATTCTCTTATATAGATGTATGTCCTGTGTAAGTACGTGTGTATATGTATACATTCACACACATAATCAGGAAATAAGGAATAGTTATAATGAACAGGAGAACAGAAGCGTTTTTACGGATAGGAAAGAAAACGTTAAAAAGAGGATGATCGTTTTAATTTGGTCTTTCAGTTGATAAAAAGGGTACATAACTTTAGTTTCCAAACAACAAGGCACTGTGCACAGCTGATAGAATGAAATATTCTGAATGAAAATACTTGGTGGTGTTTTAAAAATATATCAAAAATAACTAAACATCAGGCCATCACAAGTAGTGTCAAGTTTTTGAGGCTAACCAAAAAGAGGGGGGATCCCTGTGTAATTCTAAGAGATGGCACCATGGAGGTAATGACTTTAGAGTTGAGCTTTGAAGAATTTGACAATTGATGGAAAAGAGTCTTGTTTTAGGCAGAGTTGGCAACAGCTTGAGCAAAGGTTTGTAGGTCAATGTTACTTCTCTGTTCAGAAGCCTCCATTACCTTTGCATCTGTCTGGATCTATGCCCTGCCCTATTCCTTTCTATGCTGTGTTTTCCCCATTAGCCTGGAAGATTTGTTAAAGCAGGGGCTTTGTTTTACTTGTTCACCTCTGTATTCCAAGTGCCCAGAGCTGTAAATGCTCAATAAACAAGTGTTGATTCAATGAAATTCAAAAATGATCTGTACTGGAATGTTTGAAGGATAAGAATGGCTGGGAGGAAGGGTGTATGTGGAGTATTGGTCTTGAATGCAGTGTTAAGTTTGGGGACATTAGGGCAGCAACTATGATGTTGCCATGAAGTGATTTGCTAATATTACAGTGTAGAGAATGGATTAGAAGGACTAAAAAGCAAGATAGTAATACCATACAAAAGGGTGTGTCAGTGGGTCCTTCATTCAGTTGACATTTGAGTGTTTGCCCATGCTAAGCACTGTGTTAGGTTCTGGGGACACAAAGATGACTGAGAAGTGGTTTCTGTTGGTAATTCCAGATGTATGAACATCCTGTAGCAAAGGACTGAGCAAATGATGTGGTGGGGCCTGAACCTGGGCCTTATCAGAGGGGTGGGAAGGAGTATGAAGTCTCATTGATAGTTTCTTGATGTCAGCAGTTCTGAGAGTTCTGAGAGAAAAGAGGAAGCCTTCAATGAAACGTAAAAAAAAAAAAATTGATTGATTAATTGATTGACAAGATCTTGCTCTTGTCACTCAGGCTGGAGTGCAGTGGCGTGATCATGGCTTAGTGCAGCCTTGACCTCCTGGGCTCAAGCGATTCTCTTGTCCCAGCCTCCCAAACACCTGGGACTACAGGCACACACCACCATGCCTGGCTAATTTTTAAAATTTTTGTAAAAACACAGTCTCACTATGTTGCCCAGGCTTGTCTTGGCCTCAAGAGATCCTCCTGCCTCAGCTTCCCAAAGTGCTGAGATTACAGGCTTAAGCCACCATGCTTGGCTCTTTAAGGGAAATTTTTTTAATGTTTTAGGTTTTTTTTGTTTTTGTTTTTATTTTGTTTTTTGAGATGGAGTCTTGCTTTGTCAGCCACGCTGAAGTGCAGTGGCGCAATCTTGGTTCACTGCATCACTACAACCTCCGCCTCACGGGTTCAGGCCATTCTCCTGCCTCAGCCTCCCGAGTAGCTGGGATTACAGGCACGTACCCCCATGCCCAGTTAATTTTTGTATTTTTAATAGAGGCAGGGTTTCACCATGTTGGCTAGGCTGGTCTCGAACTCCTGACCTCAGATGATCCACTTGCCTCAGCCTCAGGAGATCCACCCGCCTCCCAAAGTGCTGGGATTACAGTCGTGAGCCACCATGCCCAGCCTAGTTTTATTTTTTTTAATGCAAAGACTTACGGTGATTTTAAATTGGGTCTTGTCCAAAAGTTAGCAATATGTTGATTGACCCCTTAGTCTCAGTAGAAAGAGGTATACAGGAGCAGTGTTTTAGCTCTGAGTCAGTGTGTCACTTTTGAAACACAGTTTGTCAGAATAGTTACAAAATGAAACGTTGATGTCCTCTAGAGTGCTTGATTAAATTTAGTGAAGTGGCATGTGGGGAGGTGTTTTATACCCTGAATGTAGCCACAAATGTATGGTAATATTGTTGGGAGAAAAGGATACTTTATCAGCCCAGATGATAGTTTGGGTTAGGACATATAGAATATGAAAAATTAAAAAATTAACTTACCAATTTTGTGGAAGCACGGTGGGGAGAAGAGGCAGAGATTTCCTTAGCAGTATATTTATAGGGTTTAAAATGTACTATGCTAAAAGAAAGTTTGTTTGCAGCCTGGGAGCACATTTAGACTACCTAGTTCTTTGGGTTCAGCTGTTTATAATCTTTCTTGTCATTTATTTAACAGTTTCAGACCACAAGGAGCGTATACTTTTCTCACTTGTTCTTTATTCATGAGCCTGTTTATCCTTGAAATACTGTGGTATAGTTGAAAGACCATGTTTAAATTTTACTTCTGCCATTTGTGTGATTTTGAACCTATTATTTAATATCTGAGTTGCAGATTCCTTATCTGTAAATGGCAATAGTATTTAATCTGTAAGTAGTGAGGACTAATTGAGATAGTGTATACAAAAGGATCCTAGCTTGATATTTGGTGGGACCTAGATGGCCAACAAATGTTCCTCTTTGTATTGTATTAATAGTAAAATATATATAACATTCACCTGTGAAGGACACTTGGGTTGTTTCCATACCTTGACTATTGTGAATAATGCTGCTGTGAACATGGGTATACATATATCTGTTTGCATCCTTGTTTTCAATTCTTTCGGATATATACCCAGAATTGGAATTGCTGGGTCCATGTGGTAATTCTGTTTAACTTTCTGAGGAACTGCGAATTATTCTCGGCCTTTGTTTTTTAGTTTACTCTGCATCATTTATGCATTATCTCCTTTAAGATCCAGAACTACTAGAGTTCAGGGTTGAAAACAACCAAATTCACTTTAGTGTCTGGTAGTCTCATGGTTTTTCTACACTTCCAAACATTTGCAAACCTCATCCAAGCCTCCCACAGTCTGACTGCTGCTGTGAAGAAAGCCATTCTTCTTTCTTTTGCTTTTTTCCTCCTTAAATCTTCTCCCCTTCTACTGCCTTTTCTTTCCCTCACTAATTCTTTCCTTCTCACCCCTTGCCTTCTAAAAAGGAATGCTGGGGAAAACGTCTTGCAGGAGTTTCTCCTTCTTCCCCACTCTCAAGCCTACCCAGACCTGCAGTTGCTGTCTTTGTGAAAAGGGACATAGAGGCAGAATGACATCCAGATGCTAGATTACATCAATTTACAATAAATTTTAATTTAAGTCAGATTTTCAGAACAATTAGCACCTGTATAATACTAAAAAGTGCCAAGTATTTGGGAAAGATTGGGTGGGGAATGAGAAAATAGCATCATCTGTGGGGGGAATTCAACTGTCAGGGCCGCCAGCCCAGCACACTGCTGGCAACAGCTGAAAAGAAATAATAAAGTGAATTTTCCACAGACAAACCAGCCAGAAATAAACACCAGACTCACAAGTCAGATGTGATTTCTTAGTCATAAAAGGTACTTTTCGTTCCCGTAATCCTGATTGGCCTGGTCAGTAATTAAGTTAACATTTGGTTTTATTTTACTTATTTCTAGGACCATTGTAGAATCCTTCAGTCATTACATATCTGGTGAGACCCTAGTGGTAAGTAAAGGATATCTATGCACGTGAGGGGAAGGAAGTGTTCACACATGAAATAGCTAGAATAGTAACAAAGCTCCCTTTAAATTCAGGCAATAGCAATGAGCTACTGGTAACAGTCCTAAGGAGAAAATGAGCAGCAACCAGAATTTTGAGACTAATTTTAATAATTTATTAGTGCATGGACCCCCAGAGAAGAGATGAGAAGGATATGGTCGACAAGTGGTAGGAATAAAAAATACAGCTGTGGGGAAGGGTGGCTTTTGTTTAGGAATTTCGCCACACGTCCCTGACTGGTAAGTTGTGGTGAATTCTGTGGAAGTGATTAGAATGGAGAAGGAACAAAGAGGATTGGAATCCAGACATTCCATGACTAACCCCAAGATGACTAAAACACTACTGAATGCACCCACAGAAAGGGAAGTGACATTTACTGAGAACATACTATGTGTTGCTGAATGCTAAAATGCTTTCTTTGTGTTCTCAGTCCTTACCAGTCTGTGAGAGTGGTTTATTTTGTCTACATTATAGATGAAGAATCTTACCTGCAAATGAAGAAAGTTACCCGGCTGATAAGAGCTGGCTTGAAATGAAGGGATTCCAGGGTTTCTTTCTACTGAGTTTGGGCAGGGTCTGCCTGAGTTTTCAGAGCCTCATCCTCAAAGTCTTTTGGGCTACATGTCTTTATTCAGTAAACAGCGTTTATTATATTATCTATAATGGTGCTATCCTGTAGAAATATAATGTGAGCCCCATCCGTAGTTTAAGATTTTCTAGTAGCCATTTACAACAGGCAAAAAGAGAGAAGGATGATTAATTTTAATAATACATTTAATTTAACCCAGTATATCAAACTGTCATCATGTCCAAGCTGTATACATATCATGTCATCAGCATTGTAAAATTACCAAGAGACTCCACTGTGTACTTTATATTTAAAATCCATCTGAATTCGGACTAGCCACATTTCAAGTTGCTGCGTGTGGCTACTGGCTACTAAAGTGGACAAGCATAGCTCTAAGAAAAAGGTAGAGAGACTCATCCTAAAAAAAAAAAAAAAATCGAAGGTAGAGGCCCTGCCTTGAAGCCATTGAGAGAAATTATTGTCGGGCGAGAAAGCAGCTTCACCTGAGAATGGAAAGCTCTTCGGAAGGAAGGTACCATACATAATAGCAGGGCTGCTCTTAAAAGGAAAAATGTGACCATATCGTGAGAGGACATTATTGGGCTATTTGTGGAGAGCAGTAAGGTCATGCCGACCTTTATCACCACTGCCAGTCGAGACCACAGGAAGGCTCTGTGGTGGTGACTGCTAGATGCTGAACCATATTTGGGCGGGGGTTGGGAGGAGGCTGTCTTGGCAAATCTACTAACCATTAGGAGTGGAAACCACAGCCTTTAATGTATGTGTGGATGTTGTTCCCAAAGAATCTTTTCTTCCAGTGCCTTTTTTGGATGGAGAGGTATGATGTCTGCTTGAGGAAGTAAGCTTGAACAAACTACCTTATATGGGAATTCCCAGACCTCAGCTCCACCCGGAGCAAGATAAATGGTGGTTTCAGATTGCTATTCCAGCAAAACAGGGACCATCTTATATTTATAAAATATTCAGTCATTTCCTCCATGCTTTCTTACTTTAAAAAATGTTCTTGAAATTTTCCCTTGGTCTTCTTTCTTCTTGTGATTCTGCCTACTTTGTTGTCTTTGTCCCGCTTAACCACTTTCTTCAGTTTTTCCCATTATACTTGGTTTATTTTGTTGTTGTTGTTGTTGTTTTGTAGTCAACTATGTACTAGGAATCAGTGTACCCCCCAGGTCCTGCTCTTGGGTCTCAGCTATGGGACTTTAATTCTGTTCCTTCATCTGAAAAATGAAAAGGATTAGAAATAGAGTCCTTTATAATCTTTTAGGGCCCTCATTTTGTAGCTCATTTGGAGCCTTATTTTTTTTATTGTGGCAAAAAACACATAAAATCTACCATCTTAATCATTTTTAAACTCAACAGTTCAATAGTATTAAGTACACAACAAGTTGATACCTATAATAAAATGTCAAATAAGATCTGGAGGGTTGAGGAAAACCTGAGGTTATCTCTGGTAGGCGGAAGGCTTAAGCTGGAGTGGCTCCCTGAGAGCAAAGATCAGGAGTAAGGCACAGTCTCCTAGTATTCACTTGCAGAAGTGACCTAAAACTACTAAAAGAATGTGTGTCCAGGCTTTGGCATTCTACCACAGACATAGAAAGACCTGATACTGTTTTGACTTCCAGTGTCCCAGTAGACATTCAGCAGCCAACATTTGTATAATACTTTATCTTTCTCAACTTATTTCTAATTAATCATAATTAATACCATTAGTATTATTAACAATTAATTTGTAATTCTTACAAAAGAGTGTGAGGTAAATGAGCATATGTGGTCTTTGATTTACAAAGGAGGAAATGGAAGGGTTTGTGGAAGATGAGCTGGAGGTCACGCTGTAGTTGTGGAAGGGACAGGAAAGCCAGAGAGTGGCTCAGGAGCCTGATGATATATGTGATGACAACATTTTTAAAATAAGAGGTGGGGAAAATGGGAACACACTTTTAGAAAGATTAACATAAATGTGAAATGATTTACAGAACAAATCAATGGAATTCAGTTAGGTTTCAGATTTTATATTCCCGATTAGGAGTATACATAAAGAAAGGGCATGTTGAGGAAATAGGCATTTCAAGTACTTGTGCCTATTCGTAGGTTAATTAATTTCCATATGAAACTTTTTTTTGGGGGACAGAGTTTCGCTTTTGTTGCGCACTCACTGCAGCCTCCTGGGTTCAAACGATTCTCCTGCCTTAGCCTCCTGAGAAGCTGGGATTATAAGCATGCGCCACCACACCCGGGTAATTTTTGTATTTTTAGTAGAGGCAGGGTTTCTCCTTGTTGGTCAGGCAGATCTCAAACTCCTGACCTCAGGTCATCCGCCTGCCTCAGCCTCCAAAAGTGCTGGGATTACAGATGTGAGTCACCATGCCTGGTCGAAATATCTTAATTTGACCTTTTTTTTTTTTTAAACTCACAGACCACTTTGAGACTCTAACACTTAAGACCTTCATAGAAAAAATGCGCAAAGGCACATGCATAGAAAGTTTTTGTATAACTTCAAGGAATCCATGTTCCTGGCCCCCACCACAGCAACACATGATTGTAATGATGATTGCATTTCTGAAGACTTTTTTAAAGCCTTTTTTTGGATAGAAGAGTTTAAATGTGAATTCTTGCAAATTGAATAGGCAGCAAATTCCTAGCTGTCACTAGAGGGTGATGTTTTCTAGCATACACCAGGTCAAGTTCTTTCTGGCGGGTTACCATTGTAGGTTCCTCTGTGTGTGTGTGTGTGTGTGTGTGTGAGAGAGAGAGAGAGAGAGAGAGAGAGAGAGACAGACAGACAGACAGACAGAGAGACGGGCACACACACACAGACTGTCTCTACCTGCACAACTAAAAAAATCTCTCTATGCATGTTTCTTTTTTCTCCTTTTCCCTTATTTATAATACAAGCAGAAATGCTATTATTTTAAAGCATTCTCCCACATGTTCTACAGATGAATTCTGAACATTTTCTGATATATCCTTGTTTATCATCATCCTGGAAATAGCTACCAATTATGAGCACCCACTGTGTGGTTGGCTGTGCACTAGGTGGCTTATGAACTTTACCCCTCATCCCTACAACTGCAGGGTGTGCCGCGTTATAGATTAGGACCTGATACATAAGTAGCTGGCTCAAAGCCCTCCATCTGCTAAGTTTGCCAGTATATCATCAGTTCATAGTAAACTAAAGTGTCTACTTTATCTAAACTGTTTAGTTTATAAATGAATTTTTGTCACCTGGTAGGTCTTAGATGTGATTTGAGGGGCACAGAAAGCTCTTTCTGCTCAAAAATCTCTCTCACTGTGGTTGAAACTTCTATGTTGCCAGTCAAAATATTGAAGGTAACTATCAAGTGAAGATGTTTTGTGGGGAGCTATAGTTTCAACCATTAACATTTTATTTAGTTTAAGTTTAATCAGACTTTTTGTTGTTGCTACAGCTTTAATAAAATTGACATAAACTTGTGACTTTGTATAGACTAGAGGAAGGAAAGATTGATTAGTACTATATTTGAAAGGAAAGGTTGAAGGTAGGGCAGACAGATGGATAGCTTTGCAGATAGCAGGACACTAAGGACAAAACAGCTAGTTCAGTATTTTGCTTAGGATTAAGCCCTGATGGTTAGATACTAGCCATTTGGAGAGGGGGATATCCTTTTGGGAAAACAGAGGGAGTGTGGGAGTGAGGCCCTGGCCAGGCAATGTGTGCCAGTCAGACACTATTCATTTCTTCTGTCATTTAAGCCAGTAAAGGCATCATGGAAGCTATGTCTATTTCTCCTTTCATTGTAAACATTGCCCTGGTCCTTTCAAAAAGCTATAGTTGTGTGAATCTTTAAGGTACTCCTTCAGGAATTGTGGTATCTGCTGTTTCGTTTAAGGAGTTAGCATCTTATAAAGAAAAATCTGCTTTCTCAAGGCTCTGTAGTAATGATATTTTGTTTAAGTTTGTCAGATATGGTATTTAGTTCTTCTTATTGAGCAGGAGTCTCTAAACTTCAGTCTATGGGCCAATCTACCTCCTGTTTCTGTTTATTTATTTTATTGAGGGTGTATCTATCCACCCACCTTGGCCCTCCAAAGTGCTAGGATTACAGGTGTCTGCCACCACACCTGGCTAATTTTTATATTTTTAGTAGAGATGGGGTTTCACAGTGTTGGCCAGGCTGATCTCAAACTCCTGACTTCAAATGATCCACCTGCCCTGGCCTCCCAAAGTGCTGGGATTACAGGGGTGAGCCGCCATTCCTGGCCTCCTTTTCATCTCTGATTTTATTTATTTGGGTCCTCTCTTTTTCTCTGACCAAAGGTTTATCAATTTTGTTTAACTTTTCAAAAAATTAGCTTTTTATTTTATTGATCTTTTGTTCATTTCAATTTCATTTACTTCTATTCTGATCTTTGTTGTTTCTTTTTTTCTACTATTAATAATTTTGGGTTTAGTTTGCTCTTGCCTTTCCAGTTCTTTAAGATGCATTGTTCAATTATTTATTTGAAGGGTTTTTGTTGTTGATGTAGACATTTAGAGCAATAAACCTTCCTGTTAGTACTGCTTTTCCTATATTTCATAGATTTTGGTATGTTACATTTCCTTTATCATTTGTTTCAATAAAGTTCTTCATTGGCCCAGTGGTCATTCAGGAGCATATTGTTTAATTTCCATGTATTTACATAGTTTTCAAAATTCCTCTTGTTATTTATTTCTAGTTTTATTCTGGCCTCCTTTTTTTTACAGCCTATGAGCTAAGAACATTTTGACCTTTTTTTAATGGTTGAGAAAAGAATAAAAGGATGATGTGAAATTCAAATTTCAGTGTCTATAAATAAAGTTTTCTTGGGACACAGCCACATTTACTTACTGTTTGTGGCTGCTTTTGAGCCACGAGGGCAGGGTTGACTAGTCATCACAAAGACCATGTATAGCCTGCAAGGCCTAAAATGTTTGCTATCTGGCCTTTTATAAAAGTTTGATGATTCCTGCCAAAGAGGAGTTGTAACGATTTTTGAAAACATTAACATTTTCAAATTTTAGATCATTAACTCCATTCAGATCTTTTATCCTTAGCCTCTCCAATTAAATTTTGTTCTAATAGAAATGACTGGATATTAACATATTCTAATCATATTAAAAGAAGTCTTAACTTGCTCCTTATCCGCCTTCCTCAAGATGGGTTTCTTGTAAATAGCATTAGTTAGCTTCTTTTCTTTCTGTACTGGAAGAGCACTAGAACGTTGTCTAAGACTGCCCCCACCGCTCCTGCTCCTCTGGGTTTGATGAAGGAGGAGCAGGGAACCAGCAGGAGTAAGTCTGCTGGACAGACAGTAAGGCAGCATCTGAACGATGCAGAGCACTTAGTAGTCTGAAATTTGATCTCTGCTGGGTAAGAGCAGTTTACCTGCAGGAAAGATTTGATGGGGCAGGGGTTAATGCCACATGGTTTCTTTTTCTTTGGAATCCAGTTGTCTGGTGAGTCCCCACCTTGTGAGTCTGAACAGGGGGTACTGAAGCTTGCTGCCTCTTGAGAATCTGGAAGGGCCAGATGCCTGCCTTCCTAGCCTCCCCTGCAGCTGCAGGTGAGGCACAGGAATTGCCTTGGGCTCTGGCTGTCAGGTACAACTGCACTGAACTGTGACCTGAGAGCTAGAGATGCAAAGAAATAGAAATTGCCTGGAATCATTTCTGGAGAGCATGGTTGTAACAGCACCTACGACACCCATTGTTTAGGGGCAGCAGTGGAACCCTGTGTGAGCAGGGCAGCCCAGTACCCAGCATTGGTCCATGTGGTACACTCTGTCCAGAGGTGCAGGGCTGGGGGCAGACTTCCCCCGCTGGGCAAGACGTTGTTGCGAGCTGGGTTCTTTGTTAATCCTGCAGAGTCTGTGAACATTCCAATATCATTTATTAAATATCTCTTCTGCTTAAAATTAACCCAAGGTGGTAGTTTTGGTCGCTTGCATCTTAGAAACCTATGTATGTCAAGCTAAATAAAGAGCTCACTCAAAATATCTTTTTTTGATAAAATTTTTTTAAATTCCATATTTTGAAACTTACTGAAATTTATTTTTTTAACACCTTATGCTGTTCCCATTTTCCTTTTTATTTATTCCAAAAATGTCTTCTGCCAAGTACCTACCACATGCTGAGCACGTGGCTTCACATAAGCAGAAACACAAGCAGAAGAATGTGTCAGTGATTGGACCTAGTGATGCCCTGCTTAGAGAATGCCATACAATTTTTTTGGGTGGAATTTTCCTCTTGTTGCTAGACTGGAGTGCAGTGGTAGGATCTCGGCTCACTGCAACCTCCGCCTCCTGAGTTAAAGCGATTCCCCTGCCTCGGCCTCCAGAGTAGTTGAGATTACAGGCGTGTGCCACCACACCCAGCTAATTTTTGCATAATTAGTAGAGACGGGTTTTACCATGTTGGCCAGGTTGGTCTGTAACTCCTTACCTCAGGTGATCCACCAGCCTCGGACTTCCAAAGTGCTGGGATTACAGGCATGGGCCACAATGCCCAGCCAGTATATTGTTAATCTTTGTAATCAGGTTCGTTATATCTGTGTATTATGAACCATACTTGACTACAGTGAGGAACCCAAGAGCAACTTGGAAAGAAAAGAAGTCAGATTATCCTCTGAGAGTGAAACTTCAAACTCGAACAGGAGTCTACTTAAGGGGATGGAGCGGCTCTGAATGTGTATGTAAAGAAAGGACATGACCATCTGAAAGGCCTGGTGAGCATGGAAGCAGCAGGCATATGGGCAGTCACAGAAGTGAAGCGGGCAGTTAGGCCTGGGGACCAGGCAGCATGGCTCTATGGCCCGAGTACCAGCTCCTGCTGCCAGCTTTGCCACCAATTTGCCAGCTTTGCCACCAGGTGAATCTGGCTGTCATAGTCTCTGGGTATTCAGACCATGTAACTATTTTTATGAATTCAGACACACCAGACAACCTTCTGATTAAAACTTAGATTTTCATTTGACCTGTACCTAGGAGAGAACACATTACTTATGAAAGCTAGATATTTTAGTTTGCCAGCTGGAGTTCTGGTTTTACACATCAGTTCGAAAACTTGGTGAATGAGGATGCTTGAGTGGCGGATGTACCTTAGGTATGCTGACAACATTGATTGCTCAGTTTCAGAAGCTGAAAGTCAGACTTTACATTCTTAAAAATTCACCAAGGTGGGATTCTTTATAGGAAGCTAGCTGCGTTCACCAGCAAACTCTGTCGCTGAACTGAGGACTTTTTTTGGAGAGTGGGTGTGGGGGTGAATTTCAGTATATGTGGGTGTGTATATACATTAGTAAGAAAAATCACAATTTGTAAGATACTTTTAAAATTTTATTAACACTTTCATGTTTCTATGAAGTTTCTGAACTTAGTTCAACCATTCAAGAAGCGTTTCTTAGGTACCTACTGTTTCTCAAGCTTGAAGAGCTCACATTTCAGTGAGGAAGACCACCCAACATATAAACAACACACAATATGGCAAGTGCAACATAATAGATTTGGCTGAAGTTCAGTAGGATCCCAGAGGAGAGAAGAGCTTCCACTGCCTCTCTGGGGGAGCTCTGGAAGGCTCCATCAAATGAGAATATTGTGGGAGTACTATGTGGGGAAAGAGGCTGGAGGTTCATCCACGTAGCGAAATGGTAGATCCTGGAAACACAAAAGAGTATGTGAGTCTAGGGAAGTGGTTGAGAAAGTGGATCACTTGTTAGAAGGGAAAAAGTGATTGGAATGAGGCCAGACAGGCGAATATGCAGTGAAAGGTATGTCTCATGCACCATGCTGCTGTGGTCTGAATGTATCTTCCCAAAATTCATATGTTGAATTTCTAACCGCAAAGTGAAGGTATTAGGAGGTGGAGCCTTTGGAGAGATGATTAGGTCACAAGAACAGAGCTTTCATGAATAAGATTAGCGCCCTTATAGAATAGGCCCAAGGGAGCCTGATTGCTCCTTCCTGCATGTGAGGGTGCCATCTATGAGCATGGAGAGCTTAGCTTAGACAGCCAGTTGACAAGGGACACATTGAATCAAGATAAATGACATGGTGGGTGCTGCAGCACAATATTGAGCTATTCCCCCTCCAGATGAAGCACAAATAGAACATAATTTAGCACATCAGTTGTCTAGTATCTTTATCACGTAAATAGTACATGTGTGCACATATAGTAGTGATTTTTACACAAGAGTGTATTTTTGTGCATCTAATAGGATTCACTATGGTGTAATTTTTAGGTATTTCTCACGAACCTGGATATAACCAGAAAAGAGTTATTGATCTTGCTAATAAATTTGCCTTTAAAAGTACTAAGTTTTACAAGTGAAATTATTAATACCATGTGTGGAGTTGTTTTTTACTGTATTCTTTTTGCTTATTTACTTCTGGGTCTTAAATTTGGTTCATAGGTCCTCATTTACCTGTTAATTGTGCCTGAAACCCAGTCTTTCACATCTGTTTTTTTCCCATCCGTTAGTCTTATAGTTTATATCCCATAACTTTTCTCATCTTCCTTTGAGTTGGCTCCTAGCATAATGTTTTATGTCTTCTGTTTTATGAAGCATTATTTGGAAATGGATATGATTTTCATATTGGTTATGTATTAAGTAGGGGCTCCTTGGGCTTTTGCTATGGGTAACATTCATGTGATATTGATCTCTTGAGTTAATGCTCCTTTCTTTCGTCCTCTGAAAATTGTGTGCCTGTAACATCTTCAGGAGCCACATGGTGGCAGCCACAGTGCTTTGAAACTTTGTGGACTTACATAATTAGTGTTTGCTGTGCGCATCTTCATCTTTCTTTCCTTTAAAATAATGCAGATACCGAAATTAATAAAAGGAACCCCCAAATATCTACCACCCACTTCAAGAAATAAAATCTTACAAACAGAGTTGGGGTCTCTTGGTTCACTTTTCTCTTCCAGTCATATTCCCTCCTTCTGCTTTTCCTCCACGAGGAAACTCTTTCCTTAATGGAGTTTGGCTCACTTTTGTGCATGTCTTTATCTTTTCATTATACATTTATGTATTCTTAACAGAGCATAGGATTCTTTCTTTTGTTTTAGATTTTACATGGTTTATACTGTTTGTGTTACTGTGCAAGTTGCCTTTTTTCACTCACATTTTTAAAAGATTTATTTAAGTAGATATGTGCTTTAGTGAATTTTCTTTCATAGCTATATAGTATTTCATTGAAGACATCACAATGTTAGAAATCTGTTTTCTTGTTAGTAGACCTTGAGAAAAGCAGGGCAGTAGAGTGATCATAGATGGGGCCTCTTGGTCCCTGATGCCCATTCCAGTCCCCATTCTGTCGCCCACCAGTTGTGGGCCCAGTTTCTACTTCCGCAAAATAGGGATACCGCTCATTTCATAGGGTGTTAGGGAGATCAAATAAAATAGTATGTGAAGCATTAGCACCATGATTATTACTGTCATTACTCCCAATAGAACAAGATGACAGTAATGCAGACTCAGAGCAGGGCTAATTTTGTGCTGTATTTTAGTTTCCAGTCTAACAGAGGGCACTGTGAAAGAAGAGGGGACACTAGCTTGGAGACAGCTGAGGTGGTGTCTTTCTGAAGACTTCTGTTTTCTCTAAGTAGGTGGGGTTATCTGCCAAGAGTAATAGAAAAAGAGGATGGGATCAGTGATTCGAGAGTACTAATGGTTTGAAGTGTTCTTGTTTGGGGCATGATCTGGCTAAATACATACAAAATAATTTCCTGTGTTGGTGTCTGTGCTAATCTTGTTTGGGTTTTTTCTTAGCAACCTGTTTACCTGGCACAGCGTAAAGGCTTCTTTTTCTCCTCTGGAGTCTTCTCTACCCCTGGCAGGTGTTGCTGCCTGGAGCCGCTTCTACAGCTGGTTGTCTCCAGGCTTGCACAGCTCCCCACCCAGAATTCTAACCATGTGCAGCTTATCACACGTCATATAAACCCATCAGCCTGGCTCTGACTCAAAAGCTGGCTCTACACTGCCTGCCTCCCCGCAGTCAGTGCTCCTACTGCTTCCACAGAATGAGGCACCCACTGTTCCCTGGCTCACTTGTCCACCTTCCCATGCCTTTGCACTCTCCTCTCCACCTAGAATATTCTTTCCTCCCCTTTCCTGGTGCCATCCTTTCACAATGTAACATATCCCTTAATGTATTTCATATGATCTTAAATGATATATTTAACCTCCTCAGATGTAACACTTCACATCTCTTATTAGAGGAAACACCAGAAAACCCAGGAATCCTGACCTGATGCCTTCTGCTGTGCCATCATGGTATCGCACTGGCTGGGTTTCAGCTGGGCTGCAGTGTATCACGTTCTGGCTTCAAGAAAGTTATGCTTGTTTTCATCCCCATGGTTGAACTATTTTTTAACTTAAAAAATATTTTATTGGCCGGGCGCGGTGGCTCAAGCCTGTAATCCCAGCACTTTGGGAGGCCGAGGCGGGTGGATCACGAGGTCAAGAGATCCAGACCATCCTGGTCAACACGGTGAAACCCCGTCTCTACTAAAACTGCAAAAAATTAGCTGGGCATGGTGGCGCGTGCCTGTAATCCCAGCTACTCAGGAGGCTGAGGCAGGAGAATTGCCA